>NC_048574.1:19052675-19352675 GCF_013265735.2 Oncorhynchus mykiss
TCTTCAACCACCAACTTACCATCCTGAGACAAGGCCGAGTATAGCCCACAAAGATCTCCGCCACGGCACAACCCAAGGGGGGGGGGGGGGGGGGGGGCGCCAACCCAGACAGGAAGATCACATCAAGTGACTCAACCCACTCAAGTGACGCACCCCTCCTAGGGACGGCATGGAAGAGCACCAGTAAGCCAGTAACTCAGCCCCTGTAATAGGGTTAGAGGCAGAGAATCACAGTGGAAAGAGGGGAACCGGCCAGGCAGAGAGAGCAAGGGCGGTTCGTTGCTCCAAAGCCTTTCCGTTCACCTTCACACTCCTGGGCCAGACTACACTCAATCATATGACCCACTGAAGAGATGAGTCTTCAGTAAAGACTTAAAGGTTGAGACCGAGTTTGCGTCTCTGACATGGGTAGGCAGACCATTCCATAAAAATGGAGCTCTATAGGAGAAAGCCCTGCCTCCAGCTGTTTGCTTAGAAATTCTAGGGACAATTAGGAGGCCTGCGTCTTGTGACCGTAGCGTACGTGTAGGTATGTACGGCAGGACCAAATCAGAGAGATAGGTAGGAGCAAGCTCATGTAATGCTTTGTAGGTTAGTAGTAAAACCTTGAAATCAGCCTCTATGTTTTGTTCGAGTTTAAAAGTAGAAAGTTTGCAGCCATTCACTTCCTTATGTCTGAAACACAGACTTCTAGCGAGGGCAATTTTGGGGCTTCACCATGTTTCATTGAAATGTATAGCTGTGTGTCATCCGCATAACAGTGAAAGTTAACATTATGTTTTTGAATGACATCCCCAAGAGGTTAAATATATTGAAAACAATAGTGGCCTAAAACTGAACCTTGAGGAACCCCCAAAATTTACAGTTGATTTATCAGAGGACAAACCATTCACAGAGACAAGCTGATATCTTTCCGACAGATAAGATCTAAACCAGGCCAGAACTTGTCCGTGTAGACCAATTTGGGTTTCCAATCTCTGCAAAAGAATGTGGTGATTGATGGTATCAAAAGCAGCACTAAGGTCTAGGAGCACGAGGACAGATGCAGAGCCTCGGTCTAATGCCATTAAAAGGTCATTTACCACCTTCACAAGTGCAGTCTCAGTGCTATGATGGGTTCTAAAACCCAACTGAAGCGTTTCGTATACATTGTTTGTCTTCAGGAAGGCAGTGAGTTGCTGCGCAACAGCCTTTTCAAAAAATTTTGAGAGGAATGGAAGATTCGATAAAGGCCGATAGTTTTTTTATTTTCTGGGTCAAGGTTTGGCTTTTTCAAGAGAGGCTTTATTACTGCCACTTTTAGTGAGTTTGGTACACATCCGGTGGATAGAGAGCCATTTATTATGTTCAACATAGGAGGGCCAAGCACAGGAAGCAGCTTTTTCCGTAGTTTAGTTGGAATAGGGTCCAGTATGCAGCTTGAAGGTTTAGAGGCCATGATCATTTTCATCATTGTGTCAAGAAATATGGTACTAAAACACTTGAGTGTCTCCCTTCATCCTAGGTCCTGGCAGAGTTGTGCAAACTCAGGACAACTGAGCTTTGAAGGAATACGCAGATTTAAAGATGAGTCCGTAATTTGCTTTCTAATAATCATGATCTTTTCCTCAAAGAAGTTCATGAATTTATTACTGCTGAAGTGAAAGCCATCCTCGCTTGGGGAATGCTGCTTTTTAGTTAGCTTTGCGACAGTATCAGAAAGAAATTTCGGATTCTTCTTATTTTCCTCAATTAAGTTGGAAAAATAGGATGATCGAGCAGCAATGAGGGCTCTTCGATACTGCACGGCACTGCTGCCAACACACTGACTCAACTCCAGCCACTTTAATAATGGGAATTGATGTAAAATATATCACTAGCCACTTTAAACAATGCTACTTAATATAATGTTTACATACCCTACATTATTTATCTCATTGGAATACGTATATACTGTACTCTATATCATCTACTGCATCTTTATGTAATACATGTATCACTAGCCACTTTAAACTGTGCCACTTTGTTTACATACTCATCTCATATGTATATACTGTACTCGACACCATCTACTGCATCTTGCCTATGCCGCTCTGTACCATCACTCATTCATATATCTTTATGTACATATTCTTTATCCCTTTACACTTGTGTGTATAAGGTAGTAGTTTTTGGAATTGTTAGCTAGATTACTCGTTGGTTATTACTGCATTGTCGGAACTAGAAGCACAAGCATTTCGCTACACTCACATTAACATCTGCTAACCATGTGTATGTGACAAATAAAATTTGATTTGATTTGATTTCGAAGCTAGTCGGAAGACTTCCAGTTTGGTGTGGCGCCATTTCCGTTCCAATTTTCTGGAAGCTTGCTTCAGAGCTCGGGTATTTTCTGTGTACCAGGGAGCTAGTTTCTTTTGAGTAATGTTTTAAGTTTTTAGGGGTGCAACTGCATCTAGGGTATTGCACAAGGTTAAATTGAGTTCCTCAGTTAGGTGGTTAACTGATTTTTGTCCTCTGACGCTTTTGGGTAGGCAGAAGGAGTCTGGAAGGGCATCAAGGAATCTTTGGGTTGTCTGTGAATTTATAGCACGACTTTTGATGCTCCTTGGTTGGGGTCTGAGCAGATTATTTGTTGCAATTGCAGACGTAATAAAATGGTGGTCCGATAGTCCAGGATTATGAGGAAAAACATTAAGATCCACAACATTTATTCCATGGGACAAAACTAGGTCCAGAGTATGACTGTGACAGTGAGTAGGGCCAGAGACATGTTGGACAAAACCCACTGAGTCGATGATGGCTCTGAAAGCCTTTTGGAGTGGGTTTGTGGACTTTTCCATGTGAATATTAAGTCACCAAAATTTTGAATATTATCTGCTATGACTACAAGGTCCAATAGGAATTCAGGGAACTCAATGAGGAATGCTGTATATGGCCCAGGAGGCCTGTAAACAGTAGATATAAAAAATGATTGAGTAGGCTGCATAGATTTCATGACTAGAAGCTCAAAAGATGAAAACGTCTTTTTTTTTTTGTAAAATGAAATTTGCTATCGTAAATGTTAGCAACAGCTCCGCCTTTGCGGGATGCACGGGGGATATGGTCACTAGTGTAACCAGGAGGTGAGGCCTCATTTAACACAGTAAATACATCAGGCTTAAGCCATGTTTCAGTCAGGCCAATCACATCAAGATTATGATCAGTGATTAGTTAATTGACTATAACTGCCTTTTTAGTAAGGGATTTAACATTAATAAGTAGCCCTATTTCGAGATGTGAGGTATCATGATCTCTGTCAATAATGGCAGGAATGGAGGAGGTCTTTATCCTAGTGAGATTGCTAAGGCGAACACCGCCATGTTTAGTTTTGCCCAACCTAGGTCAAGGCACAGACACGGTCTCAATGGGGATAGCTGAGCTGACTACACTGAGTGTGCTAGTGGCAGACTCCACTAAGCTGGCAGGCCTGCACCCTATTTAATTGTGGAGCTATTGTAACAAAGACACTTTGTCAAGAAGCAGCTGAACCGTTTAATAAAACAACAAACATGGACCAAAACAACATAACAGTAACATCTTTGCATAAACACAGGATCAATACTGACTGGGGAAGGAACCTATCTGGAATGCCAGATATAGAGGAGGTAATAAGTGAGGTAATGGAGTCCAGGTGTGCCTCATGATGATGTGCAGGTGCACATAATGATAGATGCCAAGTGTGTGTAATGATGAATCCCAGGCGAACGCCGGAGGGGAGGAGTGGGAGTAGATGTGACAAATATAAAATGCACATTAAACACAATATATATACTAACCAAAAATATAAACACAACATGCAACTATTTCTTATAAGGAAATCAGCCTATTGAAATAAATTCTTCGGGCCCTAATCTATGGATTTCACGACTGGGCAGGGGTGCAACTAGGGCATATGCCCACCCACTTGGGAGCCAGGCCCAGACATTCAGAATTAGTTTTTCCCCACAAAAGTGCATTATTCATACAGAAATAGTCCTCAGTTTCATCAGCTATCCGGGTGGCTGGTTTCAGACGCTCCCGCTGGTGAAGAAGCCGGATGTGGAGGTCCTAGGCTAGTGGGGTTACACATAGTCTGCGGTTGAGAGGCCGGTTGGACATACTGCCAAAATTCTCTAAAAATCACATTGAAGGTGGCTAATGGTAGAGAAATTAACATTAAATTATCTGGCAACAGGTCTAGTGGACATTACTGCAGTCAGCATGCCAATTTCATACGCCCTCAAAACTTGAGACATCTGTGGCATTATGTTGTGACAAAACTGCACATTTTAGAGTGGCCTTTTGTCTCCAGCACAAGGTGCACCTGTGCTGTTTAATCAGAAATATGAAGAAAAAAAATAGCATATAATGATGAATGTGTTTTGATGATTTTCTACTATAACATGGGTGACCATTGTTTTTAAGTTGTGAGTGGTGAAACACGAGTCATTATCTGTTCTTTTGATGTTATCTGTTCTTTTGATGTTGAGTCTTTGTCCAAGAAAGTGATGTTTGGGTATATACGTTATACTGTACATGCTTTGGTGCTGAATACATTCTGTTGTTACAGGTGTCAAGCTTATGGGCATATGGCAGCAGTGTGTAGAAGGGAGGTTCCTAGGTGTGAAAAGTATGGTAGGTAGGACTAGATATATTTAAAAAGTGGAGTAGGGTGGTGTTTTTTTTGTGAGTGTAGGATTAGATGGTAGGGTGTTTGTTGCATTTTTTCTAGTGTAAAGGGAGGTATACTCCAGTCTAGTAAGTGGCGGTAATGCAACATTTATTGGATGCCAACCGCCGTTAAACCTTATCGAAGAAGAACGAAGTTCAACGACAATTTGACACGGAAGTGATACAACGGTCTAAATTAGCATTTTGTGTACACACTAGTTCTTACAAAAGCTATTGTAACTAGATATTTTAGTAAGAGCATGGTGTGCAATTGCACCTTATCGATCAATGTATGATAAATAGACGCAATATATTGCACGAGACAGGGCAGGGAGAGCTCGGTTAGCAAATCAACTACAGTAACGTAATCTAGCTAGCCAGATAAACAACCCTGCAGCTTTAGATCAATGCATATTTTGGGGATGGAGTTGGTCTAACGTCTAGAAAACAAAGGGACGTGTCGAAAATGGGTGCATTTTACTGTGCGATATGTAGGCAAACATCTTTCTCCGGAAAAGCACACATCTTCGGAAAAAGTCACCAGAGCAAACTCAAAGTGGTCCTTGTTAAATTCCTCGAGAAGGTAAAATTGGCAACTGCCTGCCTCATCAATGCCAGCTAGCTAACGTTAGCTACGCCTAGCTACTACAAATGTTTGTATCCTGCTCAATGAGATGCAAATCATATAAACTATTCCTGAAAGACATGCCTGTGTTTTACAGGTGAAAGAGGCGCGTCGAACGATAAAAAATCCCCAGGTGGAGAGGTTCGATTGCACTCAGCACAAACGCAAATGTTGGTGTTACTGCTGCGGCCTTGAGGTGGAGAGAGACGTCACTGATGGCGACATCACTGTGTTGTTCGGGGGCTTGTTGGAACACATGGCCAGGTAAGATGCAGTACTAACTAATGTAATTAATGTTCATGTTAATATAAAGATGGGACGCTTTCACGCAGTTTTTATTTGCTTTTCTCTATTAATTAATGGACTTTTCTGATGGCTGGCATTATTATTGACCAATGTGCTTGTAAAAATGTGGTTTGGCATATTTCTCAGGGGTCAATTGTCATTTCAGGCCTGACCACAGGAAGGGCACCCACACATTCTGGTGGGAGAACAAAGCTGATCCCAAATTGAGGGACAAGTTTATAATCACAGAAAATGAAATGGAGAGGTAAGAACTCCTCTACCGTTAGCTAAAAGTTGTTTTAGCCTACAAGTTCACTTTGGAAAATGTGTAATATGCCTCAACCTTTTTGTTTTCATTTTAGATTTAAAACGGAGGTGGCAAAAGCTTTAGGCTCATTTGAGGATAAGGAGGATGGGCTTATCAAGCAGGTAGGACATGAAATAACTTTTAAAGAGTGATATAATTGCATTGTATGACTTTCTAGAGGAAAAAGGGCCACATTCACAAAGCGTCTCAAAGTAGGTATACTGACCTAGGATCAGGTCTCGCCTCTTATTCATTGACTTAAAAGGCAAAACTGATCCTGGAAAGGCACTCCGACTGAGACACTTTGTGAATACGGGCCCTGACGTTTTCCTCTAGAAGACATGTAATGAATGCTCTTTTAGTGACTGAGATGTATTATTAATACTGGTCCATACTGTGAATGTGAGAACTCTGTTCTAGCCATGGTGACATCTGACTGTGGGTGTTTGTCCCCTAGCAAGCCACTCATATCCGAGCTCAGGAACAGCATCGCCAGGAGGTCCTTCAGTCTCTCATAGAGGTTTGTTTACCCAGGATGCAACAACAGTATCCATATCGCTGTGACCTCCCTAGTTTGATCAAGTGTGATATTTGTAGTGCGATGGTATCAAAATTGCACTGTATTCCCTACATGGTGCACTACTTTTGACTAGGACTCATTGTGCACTACTTTTGACCAGAGCTATATGTATAGGGTGCCATTTGGGACAATCTGATACACCTTTTATATTCAATAATGTTTTGTACATACACTGAACAAAAGTATAAATGTAACATGTAAAGTGTTGGTCCCATGTTTCACGAGTTGAAATCAAAGATCCCAGACATTTTCCATACGCACAAAAAGCTTATTTCTCTAAAATGTTGTGCACAAATTTGTTTAAAACCCTGTTAGTGAGCATTTCTCCTTTGTCAAGATAATCCATCCACATGCCTGGTGTGGCATATCAAGAAGCTGATTAAACAGCACGACCATTACACTTGTGCTTGGGACAATACAAAGTCCAATTGTGTTGTGACAACTGCACAATGTCAAGATGTCTCAAGTTTTGAGGGAGTGTGCAATTGACATGCTGACTGCAGGAATGTATACCAGAGCTGTTGCCAGATAATGTTGTTCATTTCTCTACCATGAGCCGCATCCAACATAGTTTTTGAGAATTTGGCAGTACGTCCAATCGGACTCACAACCGCAGCCCATGTGTATGGTGTCGTATGGGTGGGCGGTTTGCTGATGTCAACGTTTTGAAAAGAGTGCTCTATGGGGGTGGTGGGGTTATGGTATGGGCAGGCATAACCTTGGGACAACAAACACAATTGCATTTTCCCGATGGCATGAATGCATCGGTGTGACGAGATCCCGAGGCTCATTTTTAAGGTATCTGTGACCAATAGATGCGTATCTGTATTCCCAGTCATGCGAAATTCATAGATTAGGGCCTAATGAATTTATTTCAATTGACTGATTCCCTTATAGGAACTGTAACTCAGTAAAATTGTTACATGTTGCATTTATATTTTTATTCAGTATAGATGCTCTGATGTAAGTTCACATTTTGTCACATTATTGGAAGCTATGAGGTAAAGTTACGCCATGTTGTTGGAGTCTGGTGTATGAACCACTGTTGGCTTTTCCTGAATCAACCTCAGCCTAAGGCAGAGCTGGAGCTATCGAACACAGAGGGCCCTTGCAACTCAGTGGACGAGGCTTCCAGGTAAGACGTTGTTGTCCTTCTATAAGATGGTGTTAATGTTATTGTACTGTAGTTCTAATGATATACTGGGGTTTGTTCAGTAGGACACTGTAGCAGAATGTTTTGAAGCAGTGAACAAAAAATTGTTTATTGGACAAGTCCAGGTAGTCCCTTCCTGTTTGTCGATTACCCAATCCCAAATTGACCCCTAAACCCCACCCTACTGTGGTTGTTCCACTAAAAGTTTTGTGATTATGCTGAGGTAATTTGTGGTTTAGTATGGTACCCTGTGTCACCACTTCATTGCTCCAGACCAGCGCAAGGGGGAGTTAGAGCACTGATTATGCTTTTGTGTCCTACTGTGTCTCTAATTGATGGGAGATATAAACCTAAATAGAAACTGATAATTGTACATGACTTCAGTATTACTTACTAAAACTTTTACACTAAGGTTTTTATTTTATTTTGTTAGGATTATTTGCTCTTACTGTAGCCCACTCCTGACCGGTCACGTTGTACAGCGCCTGAGTGGCTCAACGTTTAAGACACTGCTAAGCAGTGCAAGCTGTGTTGCTACAGATGCTGGTTCAACACCTGTGCCGGCTTGACTGGGAGACCCATGAGAACTAGGTTTTTGGTTTCTCTCCCTCTAAAAACAGAAATAATTAATTCTAAATAACAAACAGGCTTTATTTACAAATTAGTAACAATGTCTCACCCCATGTTCAAGAATGGCCTTTTTCCTCACTCAATTTCCGTTATTTGAAAACAAAATCATCTCCAAAATAGTATTTTTTTTAAACAAAGTGATTTATTAATTTAGAAGTATATAAAAGCCCCTTGGACATTCTCACAGATATTAACCCTGTTATTAGCAGGACAATAAATATTGGTCATGGCTCCAACTTTCCAATATTCTTTCTGTTGGTCTTTTAATAAATACATTTTTGGGTATCCTGACCTGGACACCATGTACAGTATTATAATATCCCATTATGGGCTATTAGCAGGACAATATACCTTTACCAACACCTCTCTGTATTTATACTTTGTGGATGGGGCCTCCCCAGTGGCGCAGCTGTCTAAGTCACCCCAATGCAAAATGCGTTGCCACAGATGCGGGTTTGATACCCGTGCCGGCTGCCACCGGGAGAACCAGGAGGCGGCTTTTGGTTTTAATTTAGAATCCTCAAATCCTCTATTATTGGCGGAGAGTACCGTAGGCGACATGAGTCTCACTAGTGTTGAGTAATGTTCTGTTTTATTTATTTAAAGAGCATATTGAAGTTAGAAGCAATAGGATTTGAAGCATTTTCCTATAACTATTTCGCGCTGCTCTAAGACAAACATGTGGACTGGTCTCGATAAATCAATTCGATTTTTATTTTGACTGAATCTGTTTGGGTATTTGTTAGACTAAAATTATGGTAGAGAAATGTTATGCTCTTAGTGTAACCTTTTTTAACAAGGCAAGTCAGTTAACAGCCTACTCCTTTGGAAACAGAGGGTTTTTCTTGGAATAGAAACACCATAATATTAAGCAATATTTCTTAATCATTCCCATTTACTATGTTCTTACAAAAGTTTTCTGCTATTGAAGGCTATCAAATGCTTCTCAAAGATGCCCTCTGGTGGTCAAATTAGCACTAACTAGCATTTAATGGTACCAGTGGTTGGCACTTAAATAATGTGCCATAGAATTCTGCAGCACCATGCAACCTGTGCTGCACTACGCTGCAACTTTTAAATGACAAAGCACTGTATGCACTTGTGGAGACCTAAGAGGATATGTATAAGCAATATGGTTAAACGTCCACCTAGCCTATCAGTGAGCAAGTGGAGCTGTCAAATCCTCTGATCCTTAAAAGTGATAAGGGTCTAGTGGTCGATTTGGGATTTCACCTGTTTAGTCCTTAGTTAACATGGCCCAGATGTTTTCCCAAATTGAACCTACAACCTCTAAATCCCATTGCTCGAAGGTCTTTCCAAATGGCTGAAATATCCCCCTATATGTTTTGCCTCACTTAGCTTAGTAAACTAATTTAACATTATTTGCATGGATATTGTAACATACAGTAAAATGTAAATTCAGTTAATCAGGTAGAAGCTGTTGGTACACCATGGACCAGGGCAGATATATTATAGACATCAGGGTCTCCTTGCATTTGTAAAGCTTACAGAATGCACCTGTAAATGGGCTGTATGTAATATTATTCAAGTAATCTGTGTCTTTGTGAGTTCTGTATCACCTAATTTGAACTTTGGCAGTAGCTCTCACTTCAGGGCCCCTGGATCCGATGAGCAGGCCAGGTCTGGTCGGGTCGACCAAATGGTGGCCAGGCAGTGGGCAGGCCCTGGACAGGGCCTGACCTTCATTGGCTACCAGGTACGCTGACACGTTGCTCGTCAATCATGACAACTATATTTTCTCTTCATGAGTAAGTGACCTGTCAAATAATAAAATACTTTACTAATATTATTTCCTTTTGGATGGCAGGATTCATCCAACAGTGGAAATGTTCACACAGGTAATTGAAAATGAAAACGATACTTCAGCATCTATTAGTCACTGTATTGTTGTCTAAGTTGGTGAATAGGTTTTGATGACTGTTGTAGGAGCCATCCCTCCATGGTTACAGGAGGACCCCAATGAGGGCAGGTCTGGGACAATGGAGCAGGCGATCGGTCCATCACTCCAGGACTTCCTCAAACAGAGTAGGTCCTTTAGGGTTCAGACAAACACAGATGAAATCGTGTATGACATATCATTGTCCGTTTTAATCCGACTTAAGTCAACTATTTTTCGGACGAGTTGCATATGTGAAAAGACGGACCATTTTTCCCTTTGTGTCGTTCAATCATTTTCATTGTCATTACTGGATGGATGGATGACACCCATTGAAAAAGCACCGACTCAAACTACCATTTTACAAATCCACCCACTAATTACTTAACTCCTCAAGTAGACAGTTAATTTTTGGGACCACCTGGTGAAAGGGCTCTAAATTCAGTCCGTACTAGGTTTGGTTTTGACCACAGCCCATTTAGTCCTTGGTAGATCAGGGTCGTGTGCAATCTGTAGACCTGGGCTCGTATACCCGATAGCGTTGGAACTTAGGCTTGAATGTTTTTAAAAATGCATCTTTCCCACAACAGAGTAACATGCGTTTCCCAAAACAGCATGCAGAGAGAAGTCAAAGTGCGTCGTTGGAGCATAAGATCAAAAGAAAGGCAGTGCTGCTCTCAGACCAGCTTTGTCAATTAAAATCTTACCTTTAATATAAGAATGCTTTCAATATTTAATGCAGTCATCTCGATTTTCATTTGACATATCAAAATTGCAAAGACATTGGCCATGTATTTATAGTTAACTATGTTCTGAAGTTATCGGTGGTCAGAGAAACGGGTAAACCTTGTGGATCTTCCGATGGCATTGAGGAGTATACCACCTCAGTCACTGGCTTTATCAATAAGTGCATTGAGGACGTCGTCCCCACAGTGACTATGTACTTACCCCAACCAGAAGCCATGGATTACAGGCAACATTCGCACTGTGCTAAAGGCTAGAGCTGCCGCTTTCACGGAGCGGGACCGACGAACCATCACAGGAAAAGCGCCAATACAGGACTAAGATCGATACTACAACAGCTCCAACGCTCGTCGGCTGTGGCAGGGCTTCCAAACCATTAGGACTACAAAGGAAAGCACAGCCGAGAGCTGCCCAGTGACACAAGCCTACCAACACATGCATGTTCCAGATGACTGATCACGCTCTCCACAGCGAGTAAGACCTTTTAAACAGGTCAACTTGTACTCTGAGCATGCGCTGACCAACTGGCAAGTGTCTTCACTGCCCAAGAACACTAACCTGCCTAAATCACTACCGACCCGTAGCACTCATGTCTGTAGCCATGAAATGATTTGGAAGGCTGGTCATAGCTCACAAACACCATTATCAACAGATCCACAGATGATGCAATCTCCATTTCACTCCACACTGCCCTTTCCCACCTGGACAAAAGGAACACCTATGTGAGAATGCTATTCATTGACTACAGCTCAGCGTTCAACACCATAGTGCCCTCAAAGCTCATCACTAAGCCAAGGACCCTGGGACTAAACGCCTCCCTCTGCAACTAGATCCTGGACTTCCTGATGGGCAACCCCGAGGTGGTACGGGTAGGTAATATCTGCCACATGGGTGCCCCTCAGGTGCGTGCTTAGTTCCCTCCTGTACTCCCTGTTCACTCATGACTGCACGGCCAGGCACAACTCCAACACTATCGCTAAGTTTGCTGATGACACAACAGTGGTAGGCCTAATCACCGACAACGAGACCACCTATAGGGAGGTGGTCGGAGACCTGATCGTGTGGTGCCAGGGCAATCTCTCCCTCAACATGATCAAGACAAAGGAGATGATTGTGGATTACAGGAAAAGGAGGACCGAGCACGCCCCCATTCTCATCGACGGGGCTGTAGCAGAGCAGGTTGAGAGCTTCAAGTTCCTTGGCGTACACATCAACAAACAAACCTGGTCCAAGCACACCAAGACAGTTGTGAAGAGGGCGTGACAAAACCTATCCCCCCTTAAAAGACTGAAAAGATTTGGCATGGGTTCTCAGATCCTCAAAAGGTTCTACAGTTGCACCATCAAGAGCATCACTGCCTGGCAACTGCTCGGCCTCCGACCGCAAAGCACGAGAGGGTAGTGCGTACGGCCCAGTACATCATCACTGGGGCCAAGCTTCCTGCCATCCAGGACCTCTATACCAGGCGGTGTCAGAGTAAGGCCCTAAAAATTGTTAAACACTCCAGCCACAGACTGTTCTCTCTGCTACCACATGGCAAGCGGTACCGGAGTGCCAAGTCTAGGTCCAAGAGGCTTCTACCCCCAAGCTATAAGACTCCGGAACATCTAATCAAATGGCTACCCATTGCATTATTTTACTGCTGCCTTTAATTATTTGTTACTTTTCTTTTTTTATAGGTATTTTCTTACGAGCCCTAACCAACAATGTAAGCATTTCAAAGTTCTACACCTGGTTGTATTCGGCGCATGTGACAAGTGCAATTTGATTTTGTTTGTTTAGCGGAGATCTGTGTATAATGTGACGCAGGAGGGCAAAAAAAAAAGCATCTAACGACGCACTTAGCTGTTCTACGAGTGGTCTGAAGCAGGCATTTAGATTACGAGCGTTTTTAAAGTGCAACGTTAATAACTTTGGTTTTAGGAAACCGCTCAGATGTAACGATGCTTTTAACGAACTTGGCCTTAAGATGCTTTTTGGAAACTGGGCCCAGGGCTGTAATTTATTAGTCCAAACAGTTGCAAAATGGTATGATTTACAACTTAAACAAGTCTATTGGACAAATTGAGGTAGGTCCCTCCCCGTTTCGTTTTCTTCCGTTTGAAATGTTTTGCAACAGAATCGGCAAAATGAATACGCGACAATGTTTTGCAATGAAAAAATAACAATGAGCATTTCTTATTGGACAAGTCCAGGTTGTCCCTCTTTTGTTCAGTGCCAAATGAATACAACCCCTGACACTCATGTTGCCATCTCTCCCCACACAGAGGAGCAGGAGAAGCTGAAGAAACTCCCCCCTAACCGGGTGGGGGCAAACTTTGACCATAGCTCCCAGACAGATGCCAACTGGCTGCCCTCTTTCGGCCGGGTGTGGAACAGCGGACGCCGCTGGCAATCCAGGTGATGTACTTGTCCTGCAAAAACTGACTATACAGAGTTTCAATTTACATGGCACATGGAAGTGAAATCATCATCTTGTGTGAATTTAACTTTGTTTTGCTCTACTAGGCACCAGTTCAGAGAGGAAGAGGGACAGACCAACAGACAAAAGAGAAAGAGGGATCAGGGTGCTGAGGGAACAAAGAAACCAAACCGCCTGAACAGTGACTATAGTATGCATTGTACATAGAAATGTTACAGAACAAAGCAGTTAAAAAAACATGACATTTGTTTGGAAACCATGAAAAGCCTTTATTTCAGGATATAATGAACTAGGCTCAATTGTAAATTACCTTTAAATGTCAAGCTCACTATGCCCGTTTCAAATTTGATTCCCGGCCAATGTTTTTGGTACTTGTTTTAAAATAAAATAATGAACTGGACTACAGCCACGCCCCTGTGTCTCACATATGTAGTAGAATGTGGGGAGCGGCATTAGCCGTTAGTTGGGGCTGGGTCTAGTGAAATACTGTCCTAGTGTAAAGCATGCTTCCAGACTGGACCCTGGGGCCTTAGCATGGACCCTGGTCCACTTGTTGGTCTTTGCACTTTATTTCATTAGATGGCGTTTCGCCATCCTCAATCTTTGGGTTCCGTGGTTATTAACCTGTCTGAACATTAATGAAATAAAGTGCAAAGACAGCACTGACCCTGGGCCAGTTGTCCAAGGCCCCAGGGTTCCAGTCTGGAAGCACGCTTTCCACTGAAACCAGGACACTTTCGGTATTGCATTTTAGCTGAAGTCAAGTCCAAAAAGATGGCCGCGTAGAAGTCAAATGTGCAAATAAAACTTGTCATCATTGTACAAAAAACATCCATTAAATTATTCAAGTCATTTTTTTTTGTCACTCACACAGGCAAAGATACATTTTATATTCATCCACTGTCTATAATGTTTCTGGATGATGTGATGCCGTCAGTGCGCAGGTGTAATCGGCTCTCTATAAAACCCGATCTAGACAATCACGAAACGGCATGTGTGTAGAATACACAGAAAACAATGAACGCTGTCACTAGTTCAAACATTCACCTCAGTTGTCAGTGCCACAGCCCCCCTAAACCAGGGATCATCAACTAGATTTTATGTTGAGCAATGGTCAGGGGGCCGGAACATAATTACACATTTGTAAACTGCAAAAACCCCAAACAAATATTTCACTAAAATAATTTCAAACCTTGCTTTTACATGTGTATATGATCACACATCTCTACACTTTAGAACAGGTTTCCAACATTAAAATCACTTGGAGATGTGTTTTCAGTCTTATGTCCAACAAATAATATTTAGTTTTGCTCAAACTTGGGAGGGCCAAATAAAATCACCAGTTGGGGAACCCTGCACTAAACATTCTCCTCTCTGAGGTTTGGTGAGTGTTTTCTGGGTAGCAGTGTTTGCACCCGCAGTCCTTTATATCCCCTGCACTCTGGGCAGATGCGGACGTGAGTGCAGCCCTGTGGACCCAAAATGGCTTCCTGTGCCAGTCTATGAGACTGTGACTCCATAGGACCGCTGCCGCTGTTGTCCATCCCGCACACCATGCCGTTACTGAGGGTGCAAGTGGCTGTCTTGGTCCTGCCATGCTCCTCTGGGAGTGAAGTGTTTGTTTGTAGTAATATCCCTGGGCCTCGTAAACCATGCAGTGCCATACTGTCCTCGCACAGCAGGATCCCATGGAGAGCCCTCAGCATCTCTGTACACATGGACAACTAGAACAGAAAGGGCAGAACCATAAGTCCATCTTTTGAAACGAGATGGATTGCTGGTTATCAGTGCTTTGGTTTAAAGCTTTTTTCCCCTCCCCTTTACATTCTTTGCGAGGTCTAGGTTGAAATTTGTTTAACTTCAGATGTAAAGTTGCATTGTCAAGCAGGTGTGAAACCTTACATACTGAAGAACAAAAGCATAAATGTATGCAAATTGTAAAGTATTTTTGTCTGTCTTTCATTAGCAGCTTTTACCATGAATGCGAACGCCAGGGAAAATGCCTTTAAAAGATGTGTTGTTGGCTGTATAGTGCGCTGCTCTATAACGCTCCTAGGGTTGAATCACGGCCTGAGTGAAGATTGACTTAAGTGGGAGTTAGGATTTGACCCTAAGAGGGCAGCTGGCTACTAAGCTGGGAGAGCAGCTACAGATGACACCTCACCTCTGACCTCGGAGAGTGTTGCTGCACCCAGACAAACTCCAGCCCCGCCATGAACACAGCCAGCAGTAGACCAGACAACAGGACAATAAAGACCCCACCTATATTCTCCATGCCCAGCCCTACCACAGAGAGAAGAGCTCTTAGTGGTTTAATGGTGATAAATTAGGCCGTGATTCAATCCAATCGCGGGTTAAAGGCAATGCGGCTTTTAAAGGCTATTTCAAATTGAGCCAGCATATGCAGTGTTTACCGTGAATGTAAGCTCCGCAAACACAGGAACATGGCCTTTAAAAGCTGCAATGCCTATGACCGGCGATCAGATTGAATCCCAGCCTTACTCTTTTGACATTGATGTGCATCACCATCGCTGTATATAGTTGTTGAATGCTTGGAGATTTTCCCCACAGTGTTGTCTTCTGTTGTGTACTATGTTAAATAAATATACTTGACTTTAAGTCAGCAGATTGTGGTTCCAATTCCAGCAGTTCTATAACTTCAGTTTAGAGACAAGATGCACTGATACTGTATATTTTCTTGTCTATGGACAGTAATTAAGATTGTGTATGAAAGTGTACCCTGTGCTCGACGGTCATCCTCATTGGAACACTTGTCTCCCTGCCACCACTTCCTCTTAAGGATCTCCAGCCTGTTGTCCTCTTGGAGTTTGAGTACGGCCAGGTCGATCTCGTCCCGGTACACTGAGCCTGATAACATAGAATACAGTTTATTATGAATAAACTGCAAATGACTTCAGATCACCTAATTATAGACATTCTGTCAGCAGGGTTGTGTTCAGTTGGCACAAAACGGGAGAAACATTTTGCAACAAAGGCGGTACTATGAACAGAAAACAATGAGAACACTGAAGGTAACTTTCAGATGTTTTCTTTCTCAAAGAGCTACATAACCCGTGTCTGATAATCCTATTATAGACTCAATAAGGCATTTAGAAACTGCACAGATTTATGAAATGGAATAACCCTCTATCCCCTTATACAGACTGTTGCAATAATCAATCTCTCCCTACAAAGGACAGCATATTATAGTCTTGGGCAGAAAAGGGAATAATTTCTTTATGACAAGCGGTCACTGCTCTCGTTTGACCAACTACAGAAGTATGGAATCCCAGCCTCTCAGTTCTTTGTATTTGCAGATATAACACTTTATTCTCTTGGTGCAGCAAACACTGGACGATCCAGAAGGTTCAAAGATTGAAAGTATTTTAAGGCAGTCTGAAAAAAAGTTACATTGTGCACTTCTGAAGATACAGGTCTTACCCAGTGGCATGCCGATGCCGTAGCCTTTGGTGTCCAGCATGCCTCCTATCTGGGTGAGGTTACAGTTGCGCTGGCGGTAGTACTCATTCATGGTGCTCTCCAACAGGTAGGCGTAGTTGGACTTGAGCACCCGGTCGATGCCTTCCTCCGTGCTCTTCACAAACACACTGGTTTGCTTGGCATGCATGAAGTTCCACATGCGCTGGTAGGTCTGGTACTGAGAGTTCTGTGGGCAAGCAAGAGAGATAAAGACAAGGCTGTAAAAAAAAAAAAAAAAAAATCAGTGGGCTATAACCCAGAAGGAAAACTGGTTGAAACAATGTTACTGTGATAGAAGTTTTGTCCGCTGGGAAACTAAGTGTGAGATAGCAAGCATTATGACTCCTTTCTCACACACACACTCTCTCTCTCTCTACCTGGAAGAAGGTCATGGTGGACCCTCCCTGCATGGTGCCGTACTCTATGGTGGTCTGGTCCGCCAGGTCATCCACAGACTCGATGGGCACCTCCATCCTGTGAACGGTGAGGAAGGCAGCCAGGTTGGCTGTGTAGGAGGACACTATGATCAGGGTGAAGAACCACCTGCAGCAGGAAGGAACAGCACAAGCTGCTTAGTACACAGGAAGGCTCTCCATTAAGCGCAAGCTCCATTTGCGTATTGAGGTGCAAGTCTTGTTTAGCGCGAGACAGTCAAATTGGTTCATACAGCGTGGTAAGCATGGAGTGCATCAATACCTGTGTGTGTGTGTATCAATGTGAATGGCCAATGGTTATTTTTGTGTTGGCAAATGTACAACGTCTGTGCGTATTTGCGTGCCGTTGGGTCAATTCAGTCCCTATGTAGGGGTTTCTTGTGTAGTCTACTCACCAGACAGCGCTGAGGCAGCGTGTGGACAGGGCATGGGGGGTGATGGCTGAGCCTTGCTGCATGAACCCCCCTACAGGGAACCACAGACTGTTTCCCAGAGTGTACTGGTTCAGCACCAGTTTACAGGGCCCCCGCAAGCATGGCTCAGAACTACACCACTCATATGGCGTTAGCCTTGGGAATAAAAACCGTGTTGTCATTGTAGGGAAAATTATAGTATACATCTATGATCATGTTGAATAAGCACACAACAGAAGAAAACGATTTGAAAACACGTGAGATAAGATACAACTTATCTAGCTAATTTTAATTTGCCGTTTTCAAATGATTTCCTCCCTTTTGTGCCTACCAGACAGGTCGCAAAATGTGGTGTGGAAAGTAGACAGCAGCTTCAGAATAGAGCACTTGTTGCACTTCCACATCACTGCCAGTACAGATGTGGTCAAATATTTTGGCACCCTTGCACTTTACAATGGAGTGGAATGGTACAGAATGTTCTGTTTTTTATGTCCTTTTCAAAACTGGTTGAATACCACAGTTGAGATATTACAGAGTAAACGAGAATCATTGCCTCTAACCAAATGAATTCGAACTTTGAATAATTTAGTCCAGCCCATTTTTGACATGAAAAATCTCAATTTCAGTTCAGATACATTTGTGTGTGTGTCCTGTGTAGTTGTAAATCAAACGTGTCAACATCCAATGCTTTTTCAATTTCAACCTATTTTAGAATAAATAGTGAATCATGCAAGGGTGCCAGTATATACAGTTGAAGTCAGAAGTTTACATACACCTTAGCCAAATACATTTAAACTCAGTTTTTCACAATTCCTGACATTTAATCCCCGTAAAAAATTCCCTGTTTTAGGTCAGTTAGGATCACCACTTTATTTTAAGAATGTGAAATTTCAGAATAATAGTAGAGTGACTTATTTCAGCTTTTATTTCTTTCATCACATTCCCAGTGGGTCAAAAGTTTACATACACTCTATTATTTGGTAGCATTGCCTTTAAATTGGGTCAAACGTTTTGGGTAGCCTTCCACAAGCTTCCTACAATAAGTTGGGTGAATTTTGTCCCATTCCTCCTGACAGAGCTAGTGTAACTGAGTCAGGTTTGTAGGTCTCCTTGCTCACACACGCCTTTTCAGTTCTGTCCACACATTTTCTGTAGGATTGAGGTCAGGGCTTTGTGATGGCCTCTCCAATACCTTAACTTTGTTGTCCTTAAGCCATTTTGCCACAACTTTGGAAGACCCATTTGTGACCAAGCTTTAACTTCCTGACTGATGTCTTGAGAGGTTGCTTAAATATATCCACAATTTTCCTTCTTCACGAAGCCATCTATTTTGTGAAGTGCACCAGTCCCCCCTGCAGCAAAGCACCCCCACAACATGATGCGGCCACCCCGTGCTTCACGGTTGGGATGGTATTCTTCGGCTTGCAAGCCCCCCCGTTTTAGCCTCCCCCTTTTTCCTCATAACGATGGCCAAACAGTTATATTTTTGTTTCATCAGACCAGAGGACATTTCTCCAAAAAGTACAATCTTTGTCTCCATGTGCAGTTGCAAACCGTAGTCTGGCTTTTTTATGGCGGTTTGGAGCAGTGGCTTCTTCCTTGCTGAGTGGCCTTTCAGGTTATGTCGATATAGGACTCGTTTTACTGTGGATATAGATACTTTTGTACCTCCAGCATCTTCACGAGGTCCTTTGCTGTTCTGGGATTGATTTGCCCTTTTCTAACCAAAGTACGTTCATCTCTAGGAGACAGATCGGGTTTCCTTCCTGAGCGGTATTAAGGCTGCGTGGTCCCATGGCGTTTATACTTGCGTACTGTTGTTTGTACAGATGAACGTGGTACCTTCAGGCGTTTGGAAATTGCTTCTAAGGATGAACCAGACTTGTGGAGGTCTACAATTATTTTCTGAGGTCTTGGCTGATTTATTTTGGTTTTCCCATGATGTCAAGCAAAGAGGCACTGAGTTTGAAGGTAGACCTTGAAATACATCCACAGGTACACCTCAAATTGACTCAAATTATGTCAATTAGCCTATCAGAAGCTTCGAAAGCCATGACATCATTTTCTGGAATTTTCCAAGCTGTTTAAAGGCACAGTCAACTTAGTGTATGTAAACTTCTGACTCACTGGAATTGTGATACTGTGAATTATAAGTGAAATAATCTGTCTGTAAACAATTGTTGGAAAAATTACTTGTGTCATGCACAAAGTAGATGCCGGTACCGACTTGCCAAAACTATAGTTTGTTAACAAGACATTTGTGGAGTGGTTGAAAAAATATTTTTAAGGAATCTTATCTAAGCGTATGTGAACTTCTGACTTCAACTGTACAGTATGACCACATCTGTAGGTGTCAGTGTTGAGCTGCACACTTACCTGGCCACCAGGAAGAGCACACAGCTGACGATCAGGTAGGCCAGCAGCAAGAAGAGCCATACGCCTGGAGAGAAGGGGTCTAGGAAGGACCAGTAGCCTGGTCGACGTGTCTAAAGAAGCAAGAACATAAATAATTTAGCTTGGACAGTACCTACGTTCACTATGTTTTCACTTCGTCCATCTATTGTTTTGAAGCCAGACTGAGAAGCGGAGTGAAACAAATAGTGAAAGTAGTGTTCAGTCTGGATCCACCAGGCTATAAAGCCATTCCATGGAGATTCAACAGTTGCCAGGATAGTTCTATTCACTCATTGATATGGTTGATGAGAAACAGTGAATTGGGGTACACTCAAAGTTTCAGCATAGTTATATATTACATTTATGAGTCAGTATTATGATCTAGTGCCTCTTACAACAGTTGCCACCAACCTGGAGAGCCCAATTGTCACCAACCCTGGTCCTGGAGAGCTTCAGGGTGTGCAGGGTTGTGTTCCACCCCAGAACTCTCACACTGGATTCACCCAATCAAGGTCTTGAGAATTAGTTGATGATTCAAAGCTGGTGTGTTAGCACTAGGTTAGAAGAAAAGGTTGCACTACCTGTAGGCTCTCCAGGATGCTCCGGGTAGAAGTTGCAATATGATCTAGGACAGGGATTCCCAAACTTTTTCACTCGGAGCCCCTCTTCCAGCAATGAGGAACATAGTCACATATTTTTCCATGGGCACAAGCACGGTTCAAGAATTGTGTAAAATGTTGCAGGTTTAAACCGTATTTCCTGCAATTCTACACATTTTGTCATGTATAAGGTGAATTGATGTGATATTTAAGTGACCAAAAAAATTGCGCAAAAAAAAAATGAAATAGAAAAACGTTAGCTGACATGGGCTAGTTGATCTGGACATTTCTGAAAAGTTATAAATAGCTCTCTAAGGTATGCAATGACTAACATGACAAGAGGAACTGATGATGCACTGCCCAATTTTGAAATTGTACCTTATGCATTCTACTATGACAAGAAGAGTAAAAAATATATATACATACATACAGTGCATTCGGAAAGTATTAAGACCCCTTGACTTGTTCAACATTTTGTTATGCTACAGCCTTATTCTAAAATTGATTAAATAGTTTCCCCCCCTCATCAATCTACATACAATACCCCATAATGACTAAGCAAAACAGGTTTGTCGATATTAAAAATAAAATAAAAAGTTAAATAATGAAATATTACATTTACATAAGTATTCAGACCTTTTACTCAGTACTTTGTTGAAGCACCTTTGCAGCAATTACAGCCTTGAGTCTTCTTGGGTATGATGCCACAAGCTTGGCACACCTGTATTTGGGGAGTTTCTCCCATTATTCTGTGCAGATCCTCTCAAGCTCTGTCAGGTTGGATGGGGAGTGACCCTGCTCAGCTATTTTCAGGTCTCTCCAGGAGATGTTCGATTGGGTTCACTCTGGCAGGGCCACTCGAAGACATTCAGAGAATTGTCCCAAAGCCACTCCTGCGTTGTCTTTGCTGTGTGCTTAGGGTCATTGCCCTGTTGGAAGGTGAACCTTCGCCCCAGCCTGAGGTCCTAAGCACTCTGGAGCAGGTTTTCATCAAGGATCTCCCTGTACTTTTCTCTGTTCATCTTTCCCTCGATCCTGACTAGTCTCCCAGTTCCTGCTGCTGAAAAACATCCCCACAGCATGATGCTGTCACCTCCATGTTTCACCGTAGGGATGGTGCCAGGTTTCCTCCAGACATTCAGGCCAAAGAGTTCAATGTTGGTTTCATCAGACCAGAGAATCTTGTTTCTCATGGTCTGAGAGTCCTTTAGTGCCTCCAAGCAGGCTGTCATGTGCCTTTTGCTAAAGAGTGGCTTCAGTCTGGTCACTTTACCATAAAGGCCTGATTGGTGGAGTGCTGCAGAGATGGTTGTCCTTCTGGAAGATTATCCCATCTCCACAGGGGAACTGTGGCCGGGCGGCCAGCTCTAGGAAGAGTCTTGGTGGTTCCAGACTTCTTCCATTTAAGAATGATGGAGGCCACTGTGTTCTTGGGCACCTTCAATGCTGCAGACATTTGCCTTCCCCAGATCTGTGCCTCGACACAATCCTGTCTCGGAGCTCAACGGACAATTCCTTCGACCTCATGCCTTGGTTTTTGGTCTGACATGCACTGTTAACTGTGGGACCTTATTTAGACAGATGTGTACCTTTCGAAATCATGTCCAATCAATTTAATTTATCACAGGTGGACTTTTAATCAAGTTGTAGGAACATCTTAAGGATGATCAATGGGGGCTGCAGGTAGCCTAGTGGTTGGAGCGTTGGGCCAGCAACCGAAAGGTTGCTGGATCGAATCCCTGAGCTGACGATATAAAAATCTGTCATTCTGCACCTGAACAAGGCAGTTAATCCATTGTTCCCCAGTAGGCCATCATAAGAATTTGTTCTTAACTGACTTGCCTAGTTAAATAAAAAGAAATATATGGAATCAGGATGCACCTGAGCTCAATTTTGAGTCTCAAATATGTTTGCACACAGTTTGAGAACTGATCTAGGATCAGCTGCAAAAAAACTGACCCAAGATCAGAGTCTAGGGGCAACTTCATTCTATATTTCCTCCTGGACTAAAGTTGGTTACCATTGTTTAAGATGTTCTCTAAGCAAGGTTTTGTGTGTGTGTGTGTAGGTGTGTGTGTGTCTCACCATGTGTGCTGTGTACATGATGCTGATGCCCAGGGTCATGAAGGGTTTGGAGAAGTCAATGACCTTCTCTCTCTCTGAGGTGATGGTGAGCCCCGCTACAGCCAGGTCAGCTTTCTGGAAGAGATAACATTTAGCCAACTGCAGTGTTAGCCTACTGCAGTTAGCGAAAGGTAAATATGGCAAACCGGTCCTGTGTGGCTCAGTTAGTAGCACATGAAACGTCAGGATTGTGGGTTCGATTCCTGCTGGGGCCCACCCACACAGAAAAATTCAGCATGCGTACTGTTGTTTGTACAGATGAACGTGGTACCTTCAGGCATTTGGAAATTGCTCCCAAGGATGATCCAGACATGTGGAGGTCTACAATTTTTTTTTATGAGGTCTTGCCTGATTTCTTTTTGATTTTCCCATGATGTCAAGCAAGGAGGAACTGAGTTTGAAGGTAGGCCTTGAAATACATCCACAGGTACACCTCCATTTGACTCAAATGATGTCAACTAGCCTAACAGAAGCTTCTAAAGCCATGATGTCATTTTCTGGAATTTTCCAAGCTGTTTAAAGGCACAGCCAACTTAGTGTATGTAAACTTCTGACCCACTGAAATTGTGATACAGTGAATTCTAAGTGAAATAATCTGTATGTAAACAATTGTTGAAAAAAATACTTGTGTCATGCACAAAGTAGATGTCCTATCCGACTTGCCAAAACTATAGTTAGTTAACGAGAAATTTGTGGAGTGGTTGAAAAACGAGTTTCAATGAATCCAACCTAAGTGTATTTAAACTTCTGACTTCAAATGTAGTGTAGTACTTTTACCAGGGCCCCATAAGTGCCATTTTGGGCGTAGCCATACTGTTACCCTAGTGCAGTTTCCATGAGGCAGTAAAAATTCCCATGGCCTCCCATTGGAATGGATCACAAATGACAACACACACACACAGTGCAGTGGGTAGCAAATGAAAGTGCAAAGCAGTGACCCCCATAGATCTTAGTATCAGACCTGGGTTCAAATACAATTTTAAAATGTTCATATACTTTGAGAGTTTGCTCTAGCCTGCCTAGTGATCATAGATGGGCAGGGTTTACAGTTTTGAGGCTATTCTATTGGTTCCATTGCACCAGGCAAACTCATTCAAGCAAAGATAAAGCGTTTGAAATTATTTAAAATAGTATTTGAACACAGGTCTGCTCATTAAAGGATGTGTCCATAAAAGCTTCAGTGATATTACAGAGACCTGGGCCAATAAGTGGAGAGATTGAGGCAGAGGACAAAGTCCTACTGACGTCCCCGTCCTTCTTCTTTATCCTCCGTCACCTCCTCAAATCTGAATTTCCCTCAACTCTGAAATTTCCCTCCAAATTGGAATTTCTCTACAAAAAATTGGAAGGAAAATTGGAAGGAGCGGTGGACAGTATCAACTATATACTGCAATGTATACAGTGTCCTCATAAAGTATTCATACCCCTTGACTTATTACAGCCTTATTTCAAAATTGATTACATTGGGGTTTTTCTCACCCACCTACACACACACACACACACAATACCCCATAATGACTTAGTGAAAACAAGTTTAGACATTTTTGCAAATTTGTGGAAAATTAAATACAGATAATCTCATTTACATAAGTATTAACACCCGAGTCAATACTTTGTAGAAGCACCTTTGGCTGCAATTACAGCATTGAGCCATCTTGGTTATGTCTGTATCAGCATTGGGGACTTTCTTCTTTAAGTTAGATGGGGAGCGGTGGTGAACAGCAATCTTCAAGTCTTTCCACAGATTTTCAATGGGAATTCAAGTCTGGGCTTTCAGATTCTTGTTCTGAAGCCATTGCAGCATTGCTTTGGCTGTATGCTTGGGGTCATTGTCATGTTGGAACGTATATCTTTGCCCCCAGTCAAAGGTTGTTTGCACTCTGAAGCAGGATCTCATTAAATATTTGCCTGTGTTTGGCTCCATTCATTGTTCCCTCTATCCTTACCAGTCTCCTAGTCCATGCCGCCGAAAGACTTCCCCATAGCATGATGCTGCCACCATCATGCTTCACAGTAGGGTTGGTGATTGGGTTCTTAGCACCTCCCTGATCAAGGTCCTTCTTGCCCAGTTGCCCAGTTTGGTCAGTGGGCAGCTTTAGACAGTCTGGGTAGTAACATATTTTTTCAATTTCCCAATGATAGAGACCACTGTGCTCTTAGAAAATTTTAACACTCTAGAAATAGTTTTATACCCTTCCCCAGAAAGAATTGTGATGAAGCACATTTCTCTGAGCTCTACAGACAGTTCCTTGGACTTCATGGTATAGTTTCCACTCTGACATGCACTGTCAACTGTGGGACCTTATATAGACAGGTGTGTTTCTTTTTAAATCATGTCCAAACAATGAAATGGGCCACAGGGGACTCCAGTCAAGTTGTAGTGACATCAAGGATGGTCAAAGGAAATTAGATACACCTGAGCTCAATCTGGAGTGTCATGGCAAAGGGCTGTGAATATTTCTGTAAATGTGATATTTCTGTATTTCATTTTCAATACATTTGCAAACATTTCTAAAAGCATGTTTTCACTTTGTCATTATGGGGTATTGTGTGTAGATGGGTGAGAAAAACATATTTAATACATTTTGCATTCAGGCTGTAACGTGGAGTACGTCAAAGGTTATAAATACTTTCTGAAGGCTGTTGTACCTCAACAGCTAATTCACAATATCTTGATTCTTCATTCAGATTCAATTAAAAATCAAGATATCTTGTTTGGATCCTAACATGAATGTATGTTTATTATCTGTAATGTTATCTTTAAAGGACAATCCCCTTCCAATGACTATTTCAGGAGGATGAGTAGTAAACATATCTTGTGGAATCAGCAAAAACATACTCAGCCATCACCATGTTTTGAGACGTCTTGAGACACAGGTGATGGCTGGGTATGAAACAATAACACTACAACAGGGTTTTTATATCATTTATCTTCTCCTACCTACAGGTGGTATAACTTGTGACTGCAGTACCTGTGACATCAAGACATCACCTTACCCTTACTATACAAACATAAGTGAATAGAGAGGGAGAAGATTTTTAGCCACAATCACACTGCAACACTCACTCAGTGCTCACCCTAGAGATGAGCTCACCCACCATGCCCGTCCAGGTGCCGTTGGCACTGGGCACGCCGTACACGCCGTCCGCCACCAGCCGCAGACGGTAGCTGAAGTGCAGCAGCTCGGCCAGCTCTCGCAGCAAGTCTACACAAAATCCTTCGTAGCGCTCGTTGCCCTCCAGGGCCTGGTGTTCGGGCCTCAGCATCACGTAGGGGTTCTCCTGCATGAAGGGGCATCAGACTGGTGCAAGCTGAGATGTGTGTATATGTGTGTGTGTGTGCAGGGGGGGGGGGCAGTTTGTGCATGTGTTAACGTGAATTCGCATGCACTGGTGTGTCATCACGAAGTGCTTCCGTCATCATGAAGTGCTTCGAGAGGTTAGTCAAAGACCATATCACTCCTCCCTCCCCGACACGCTCGACCTTCTCCAATCTGCCTACCGCCCTGACAGATCCATGGATGATGCAATAGTATTGCACTGCACACTGCCCTTACACACCTGGACAAAAGGAATGCATATGTGAGGACGCTGCTCATCGACTACAGCTTGGCCATCAATACCATAGTGGGTTATAAGCTCATTACAAAGTGCAGAACCCTGGGTCAGAACTCCTCCCTATGCAACTGGGTCCTGGACTTTGATGGGCCACCCTCACTTTACACTGATCCAAAACACGGGGGCCCCACAAGGCTGCGTCCTCAGTCCCCTCCTGTACTCCCTGTACCCACAACTGCGTGGCCTCACACAGTTCCAACTCCATCATCAAGTTCGCTGACGATATAACAGTAGGCCTGATCACCAACAATGACAAGACAGCCTAGAGGGAGGAGATAGGTACTCAGATGACATGGTGTCAGGGAAACAACCTCTCCCTCAACGTTAGCAAAACAAAGGAGCTGATTGTGGACTTCAGGAGGAACCAGGCTGGACACGCCCCCATCCTCATCAACGGGGCCACTGTAGAGCTGATCAATAACTTCAAATTCCTTGGTATACACATCTCAGAGAAGCTGAAATGGTCTAACCCCACGCACCAGGTGTCGCAGGAAGGCCAACAAGGTTATCAGGGACCCCAGCGCCCAAGCCATGTCCTGTTATCCCCGCTTTAATTATTCAGACGGGGGCAGTACAGGAGCATCATGGCAAAAACTGAAAGACTGGCCAATAGTTTCGACCCTTCAAACCATTTGGGTGCTGAATAGCCACTACTCCCCTTATGGACCCTCCCCCACCCCTCATTACTCCCCCTCATGGAAATGTACCCGCCCACACACTCAACTCTCATTTACCTTACCTGCTGCTCCCCTTATGGACATTCTTTCTGCTGCTGCCCTCTCCCCCACCAAAACAACATTCATCACTGTCACAGTTGTTAATATGTGGATAATCTTGTGACAAAGCTTAAATTGAAATTTGTTTTTTATTTTCGTAATAAGGCTTGCTTCCCGCTTATGGCTAGAAAGAAGCTTTTTCAGGCCACTTCTCTCTTTAATTGATTATGGTGACTTGTTGTATATGCATGCAACCTCCTCCGTCTTACAGAGACTGGACTCTGTTTATCATGCATCCTTGCGCTTTATTACAAATGCCAAGTCACTCACCCACCATTGCACATTGTACCAAATGGTAGGTTGGACCTCACTTTATATGCACAGAAAGATACAAATATGTGTTCATCTACAAAGCCCTTTTGGATAAACTCCCTCTTTACCTCTGTAGTCTGGTCTCCTTCACCACCAGCAGTTACCATACCCGGTCTGCTAGGTGGTTGCTACTTAAAGTCCCCAGGACATTCACAGTATTAGGCAAGACTGCCTTCTCTTCTTGTGCACCAGACGCATGGAATAATCTACAATCCATGCTTCATCTAGATATGTTAGTGTCACTGAATGAATTTAACATATTGATGGGAGACTGTTACAGAGAAGTGTAAATGCTTTTTATATCCTGTATCATATTGTTGTATGTTCTAATTATTTAATGTTGTTGCCATCTTGGCCTGGCCTCCCTTGAAAAAGAGACTGGGTGTCAATGGGCTTTTCCTGGTTAAATAAAAGGTTAAATAAAATAAAAAAATATCTAAAAAAAATATATAATAATTTTGTTTTGTTTTTACTCAATGGTCATGCTGCTGCTCCCCCTATGGTCATCCCACCCCCTCAACAGTCTAATCTGCCTCCACCCCAATGGACATTTATTTATTCATCACTGCCACTAAGCTGTCATTATGTATGTATTATGTATCGTGCTATTTATATAGTTGTTTTTATGACAATTTTCCTAATTTTATTTCACTTAATCCTGCATGTTGGAGCTCGAAGTCTAACATTTTCGCTGTACCCTGCAATCAAACCTGCAACCCTGTACATGTGAATATTAACACTCTGAATATGAATGTGTGTATTGTGGTTGAGTGTATTTGCATGGTTCAGACTCAGCACCAAATAATAGCTATCTTGCAAGAGGCTTCAAACTGATGTAACCTTGTGTGTGTGTGTGTGTGGTGTGCATGCCTGTGTCAGAGAGAGAGTGGGAGTGTGTGTGCGTGTCTGTGAGAGAAAGAGAATGGGAGAGTGTGTGCGTGCATGTGCATGCCTGTGTCTGTGAGAGAGAGGGAGTGTGTGCGTGTGTATGCATGTTTGTGTCAGAGAGAGTGGGAGTGTATGTGCGTGTCTGTGAGAGAAAGAGAATGGGAGAGTGGGTGTGCACGTGTGTGTGTGTGCGCACGTGCGTGGGTGTGCACGTGTGTGTATGCCTGTGAGAGAGGAAGTGTGTGTGCGTGTGTATGCATGTCTGTGAGAGAAAGAGAATGGGAGAGTGTGTGTGTGTGTGTGTGTGTGTGTGTTAGGCTAGCCGTGCTAGTGTGATTCATAGGTCTCTCGACCATGACTCCTGCCCTCCCTTGGGTCTCCCTCAGTTCTTCTCTGTGTTTCCATCAGTTTCTGACTAGGCTGCTTTATTAAAGCTCTGAGCCAATGCGTTTCTCTCTCAGTTGAGCCACACACAGTCGTTAATTCACAATATATTTAACTCACTTCATTAAGATAATGACTCAACATTTCCCACCTGTGTTAATTTGAGACTTGAGGTAATGAAGCAGCCTGCTTTAGGTTGCCTGGGATGCCAGATGGGCGGGGTCAGCAGTTTCGCAACTATTCTATTGGTTCCATTGTGCCAGTCAATTAATATGCAAGCTGAAGGCCATGTACAGTAAGCCTATGTATGTAGCCAAGACAACCAAATAGCAATGCCGCACACACACACACACACACACACACACACACACACACACACACACACACACACACACACACACACAGTGTCTACCAATTAAAAATTAAAAACAGTAGCTACCAACTACAGTATTCTGGCTGAATCTACAGTTGATTGAAGGGAAGAGGTTCATTTGATCATTTTTCTGTCTCCATGTAACAAAATGATGAGAAAATTCTAGTCATGCGCCGGTATTTCATACCCAGTGGACCAGGTCAAGCAAACGCAAATGAAGAAGAGACAGAGTCCATGGAGAATGAGCCTTGAGGAATTTCAATTTTTTTAAGGGCACCAATTAGGTTGTACCTCAAATAAGAAGACACGCCAGTCTCTCATCTACCGAGGTCAACGGTGAAAGCGTCTGGAACACTTGGTATGCTTGTGCTTAATTGAGTTGGCAGATGGATTAAAAACAAGAAGAAGGTAGTAAAAAAAGTAGTAGAGCCAAAATCAGTGTCGTGTTCACTAGGAGCGAAAGCAAACAGGCTGAAACGGGGCGGGACTACCTGAAATTGTCCAATAAGAAATGGTTGTTTTCGCTTTCCGTTGCAAAACCTTTTTCTACAGTGTGCACTAATGAATACACCCCTGCAAACGTTGAAATAGTGTGGCGAAAAAATAAGCTGCACTCACCAAGATGGTGGTGATGGTGAGGGTGGTGTTGAACATGGTGCCGGCCATGATGAGGAGGTTGATGTTGCTCTCCATGGACAGACCGTGCTCCGAATGCCACTTACCAACCTGGGAGGGAGGGAGACAGAAAGAAAAGAGGAGATGGGTAGAGGGTTGAAGGAAAGAGATTGAGAGAAACAGGGTGGTGCTGTGCTTTCAAACCAAGGTGCATGCACAGCAAAATGAAGGTGAAAACATATTCAGCAACTCAGTAGTAGAAATTGAGGTATGTTTGAAAAATTCATATGTTATTGTTAAAACCAAAGTGTTTCGGCAAATACCTTCATCAGGATATTTCAGAGTTGCTGAATTTCTTTTCATCTTCAATGTTCTCCTCAGAATAGAAAGTGCAAGCTCATTCAAATTGACAGCTTCCGTCTGAGTGGCCATGGTTGGATTTGAATCAGAATTGAAGATACAGTTGGCTGTCTCATAGGTTTCATCCCAAATGGCATGGTTTCATCCCCTATTCTCTGTGAAGTGCACAACTTTTGACCAAAGTAGTATGAAAAGTAGTGCACTGTTGGGGATTAAGGTGCCATTTGAGAATATAGGGTATGGCTCCTTTCCTTCTCACACCATGCTTTGTGCTGAGTGAGAGGGAAGTGTTACAGTAGTCTTCTATACTGTTAGGGTTGCATAATTCATTTAACTTTTCCAGAATTTCCAGGTTTTCCCAAAATCCGGGTTGGAATATTCCTGGAATCAATAGGGAATAAGAAGGAAATCTGTGAATCCTCCAACTGGGATTTCTGAAAAACTTGTGAATGTTTGTTGAATTTTGCAACCCTAGACACATAAAAAAATAAAAAAAATACTACAGGACATACTTTAGAAATCTGTAGCATACTACACTACACACTGTAGTAGCCCTCGATCATGTGTAGTACTTACCATATAATTCTGTATTAAACTGTAATAAAACATTGTATATATACACTACAGACTGTATTGACATCTTAAGGAGATGATTGTGGACTACAGGAAAAGGAGGACCGAGCACGCCCCCATTCTCATCGACAAGGCTGTAGTGGAGTAGGTTGAGAGCTTCAAGTTCCTTAGTGTCCACATAACCAACAAACTAGAATGGTCCAAACACACCAAGACAGTCGTGATGAGGGCATGGCAAAGCCTATTCCCCCCCAGGAAACTAAAAAGATTTGGCATGGGTCCTGAGATCCTCAAAAGGTTCTACAGCTGCACCATCGAGAGCAGATGAACCATTTGGTTGCGTCACTGCCTGGTACGGCAATTGCTCGGCCTCTGAACGCAAGGCACTACAGAGGGTAGTGCGTACAGCCCAGTACATCACTGGGGCTAAGCTGCCTGCCATCCAGGACCTCTACACCAGGCGGTGTCAGAAGAAGGCCCTAAAAATTGTCAAAGACCCCAGCCACTCCAGTCATAGACTGTTCTCTCTACTACCGCATGGGAAGTGGTACCGGAGTGCCAAGTCTAGGACAAAAAAGGCTTCTAAACAGTTTTTACCCCCAAGCCATAAGACTCAGGTAATCAAATGGTTACCCGGACTATTTGCATTATGTGCCCCCCCAACCCCTCTTTTTACGCTGCTGCTACTCTCGGTTTATCATATATGCATAGTCACTTTAACTATACATTCATGTACATACTACCTCAATTGGGCCGACCAACCAGTGCTCCCGCACATTGGCTAACCGGGCTAGCTGCATTGTGTCCCACCACCCGGAAACCCCTCTTTTACGCTACTGCAACTATCTGTTCATCATATATGCATAGTCACTTTAACCATATCTACATGTACATACTACCTCAATCAGCCTGACTAACCGGTGTCTGTATGTAGCCTCCCTACCTTTATAGCCTCGCTACTGTATATAGCCTGTCTTTTTACTGTCGTTTTATTTCTTTACTTACCTATTGTTCACCTAATACATTTTTTTGCACTATTGGTTAGAGCCTGTAACTAAGCATTTCACTGTAAGGTCTACCTACACCTGTTGTATTCGGGGGACATGACAAATAAACTTTGATTTGATATTTAATTTGCATATAACACATCCATTCCCCTCCCCCATATCCCAATTTCAAATCAGGCTTTATTTGACAAATGAAAATAATAGAGTAAAAATATTTACTACACAACAAACAAGATAAAAAAAGGAAAAGCTAAACATTTGTGTTTTAAGATCTCTTTGAAATAAACTCAGCAAAAAATAAACGTCTCCCTCTCAATGTCAACTGCGTTTATTTTCAGCAAACTTAACATGTGTAAATATTTGTATGAACATAACAAGATGCAACAACTGCGACATAAACTGAACAAGTTCTACAGACATGTGACTAACATAAATTGAATAATGTGTCCCTGAGCAAAGGGGGGTCAAAATCAAAAGTAAGTCAGTATCTGGTGTGGCCACCAGCTGCATTAAGTTCTGCAGTGCATCTCCTCCTCATGGACTGCACCAGATTTGCCAGTTCTTGCTGTGAGATGTTACCCCACTCTTCCACCAAGGCACCTACAAGTTCCAGAACATTTCTGGGGGGAATGGCCCTAGCGCTCACCCTCCGATCCAACAGGTCCCAGATGTGCTCTTCGCTGGCCATGGCAGAACACTGACATTCCTCTCTTGCAGGAAATCACGCACAGAACGAAGAGTATGGCTGGTGGCATTGTCATGCTGGAGGGTCATGTCAGGATAAGCCTGCAGGAAGGGTACCACATGAGGGAGGAGGATGTCTTCCCTGTAATGCACAGCATTGAGATTGCCTGCAATTTGGCCTGTTGACTGGAAATGCTCAACTAGTGTAGTGACACCTCTAACACTACGATGCAGTGCCTTAGACCACTGCGCCACTGAGGAGGACTGGTCTTGGAGGAAGTTGTGAGCATCCAAGCATTTAAATCACTAAGTCTAATTTATCCGTGGAGCTAGAATACTCTGGTGACACAGAAATATAGCAGTGAAAATAAATGCAGTGCTTTATGATAATGCTGCCAAGGGGTAACATATATCAACTGAACAGTATCGGACCCAAAATCGAACCTTGTGGAACGCCATATGTGATATGTATTTTCTCTGAGTTATGTTCACTAAGGGTGACATAAAAAAACTCTCAACCGGTTAAATAAACCAATTTGTGCCAACCATGAGTGAGAAACCCACATGCCAAGTATAGACCATATTATTGTGTTCCCTACAGGTTATGGAAAATGTGCTCTTTTAGTATTTGTCCAGTAGGTTTCCTCAAGGGGAAAGCCCCCACTTCTAACTAGAAGATAATAAAACAAAAACACTATAGCAAATACTACAGTAATGTCTGCAAAAATAACAGTAAATACTATAGTATACTACAGTAATATCCATTAAAAAAACACTACAGTGAATCCTACAGTAATGTCCACAAAAAAACTTGAGTAAATACTAGAGTATATACACACACACAATAGCTTTTAAACTATAGTATTTATACTATAGTAAACTATAGTATTTTTATGTGTGTACCTGCAGGTTAACTATACAGTACACTATACACATAAATAGATATTGGATATGGGTTTGCAAGAGTTTAAGAAATGTATTAATTTGGGTCACACATAATATTCTGGTAGCTTGGGAAAAAATGCAAATGACATTACATCATGCAGTATGCTCCATCCCAAATGTAACCCCTGGTTACAAACACTGCAGAAAGTGCACGTCGTCATACATTTAATTTCATGCGCAAAACACTGCTTCAAAGCCTAAAGATAAATTACTACCTTTACAAGTCATGCCCTGTAGACCAACATTGAAGTTTCCCCCTTTCGACATTTGGATGTCTGATGAAATTTGGCCTGTTGACTGGAAATGCTCAACTACAAATGCTTGCAATTTCATACTTAATCCTTTCACTATTCACAGGTTCCTATTGTAAGATACCTCTGAAAAGAACACTGGCAGGCAGACACACAATGTATTTGTGTCCTATGCAATGCTACAGTATCTAGGGAGGGCACAGCAAATCTGACTTTCCGTGACATCTTTTCATATCACAGAATCAATAATATTGATATTGTCATGTATTCTTAGCCAGAAGGAGACATCTCAGTAAGAAACAGAAAAGTATACATGGGAACAATTAAGAGAACATCTTAAAAGTAAAGAAAACATTTTGGGAAAAAACATTGATAAAACAACAACTAAAAGAGTGATAAAATCCCTGACTACAGGCTATGCAAAAATATTTTTAGAACCTAAATGCCGTCTACACCTCAACCCGACTATGTTGTGAAGCTTGGTTTTTGAAAGCTCTGCCCTAATTTATCTTAATCTTAGTATATAATCTAAAAGCAAATCTAAAAGCTATTAAAAATGTAAAATTAAAATGGTGGAGTCAAACATGTCACATTAACTGGAGGCAGGCATCGTGACAGAATAGCACTGGGCCCTGCATCTATGTCTGCCACGGCTTGTTTACAAATGCACTCTTCATGGTGAGGGATCAAAATAAGTTATTTCAAACATCGTTTCATATGGTAACTTCTTTTTCAAGATGCCTTCATGAAAAATGTACGAGCTAGAGCTCCATCTCACAACTTCCCCTTTAAATGTCTGCCAAATGGCACCTTATTCCCTATTTAGTGCACTACTTTTGACCAGGGCCATGGTCAAAAGTAGGGAACTACATAGAAAATAGGGTGCCATTTGGGACTCAGCCTAAACCTTGGCCTCAGACTGTAGCTCTTTATATATAGTTATACACAGTAAATCCCAGTCTGTTACAAAGTCAGTGGTTATTGTGTGTGCAGTGTAGCTTTACCTGCCTTATCCCCTCTGAGCTGCTCTGTACGACCCTCAGGGCGTAGTTGAAGCGGTGGCCTTTGCTGTTGAACTCTATGTGTCCAGTTAGACCTTCCAATTCTACCTGTCAAAGACAGAGCAAAAGGAGAGGACATACTGGGCTGTGCATCTCAATGAGAGCTCCAAATGGTATTGCATTAAAACATATACAAACACAACACAGTATATATAGTCTCTGTAAACAGCCATTGCTGCTGGGCAGGTCTGCCTCTATGCTATTGGGTAGAGAGCAATCACCGCAGCTGTTCACCCAATGTTAGTGGGTAAATGGACATCATCAAATCAAAACCCAACCTTCAATTTACCTAGTGCGACGCATGGATGTTCCAAACTCTGTTTTAGACGAGACTGACTTTATGACCAAAATGATCAAATTTACACTTCGTAGTCAATTTTGACATGAGAATAACTGTTTCTGACTCATATCGAGTTCATGTTCTTAGGGATTTGTTGCTTTTTAAAAGGCAGTGGCTCTTTAAAGCTAAGGATCCAGATCCTGTTCTTGCGCATGTGTTATTTTACACACACATTCATTTTTCTAATGTAGCTGCTGCTCACAGTCCCCCTCCCTTTACACTCTTCTGAACCATGTTTAGCCAATGTTTGCAATGATGATGAAAAAAGAACATTCAATTGCTAATTAGACTGCAATGGGCAAGTTAATTTTGCATCGCCGGGTGCCATAGTTAATTGCCATATGCTGATATCGTGGCGAGAGTAAATAGCTGCATGTACCTCAGCAGCTAAGAACATAAAATCGCTAGACTGCCTATTTGTGTCATGCTTATGTTTGTACGAACATGTATTTTGTGTAAAACATGTAAATAGCTGTATGCTATGTTACTCCGCTCCTGAAAAAACAAACATGCAATTGTGCTTTTACTTAGTAAGGCATGGAAGGCAATAGTTTGAACAGTTTTGTGTGCAACATGAAGTTTGTAGGATACGCTAGTGACGAGACAAAGGCAGTCAAGTAGGGGGAGTGGCAGTGGAGCACTCAGCACAGCAGCTAATTGGGCAGCGGTGTGGGCACTCAGCTACGTAAAAACAAATATTGTGTGGTTGCTGAAATATCTGTATTTTTAGCGTGGGCAAATTGAGATACAGAAATTCTGTATAGGTAGCCACTCTGTAAAATGTTTACACGCAAAGTAGTGTCTGGACAGAAAGGCACTTCAGAGAATCATGTTTTGGTTGGGAAATCATTGCTTTTAGTGCATATGGTTGACAGTGTGTACTGAGCTATTCTGGAGAGAGCATTCCAAGTTTATGACTAAGAACAGGACAAAGTCAACATGTTGCCGACGCTCATAATCGTATCTTGGCTTGGAGACCTTTACTCCAGGAGCAGTGTGATTCACTAGGGGACAGGCAAATGACAGGCCTGGATAACAGCCCAGATAGAGTGCATACTGTGTGAGAGAGACAGAGCACATTGTGTGTGTGTACATGGGTTGTGTGTGTCAGGGTTGGGCTCAATTCAAATTGAAGTCAGTCAATTCAGAATTGATTTTAATTTAAAATCCCCAAATTTCAAACCTTTTTTTCTCTCAAAGGTTTTTTTACTTGAATTTGTTTAAATGGTTCTACAGACAACAGAACAGGTAGAGGGCAGAACACACACGGATCCCCTACCAAAATCAAACCCACCCCAACCCCCATGCGCTAACAGAACACGCTTCCCCTACCAAATCAAGCCCCACCCCAAAACCAGACTTAAAGCATGCATGAGACAATGAGTAATATAAATCAAATAGTAATTTTTTATTTTAATTTTAATGGAGTTCTGAAATTAGCTGCGTCCATGTCTTCTACAAAGGATAGGAAAGGTTGCCAGATATTATAAAATTAAATTGTTGATCCCTTAACGAGTAGCGTATTTTCTCTAGCTTGAGATGTTGCATAACTTCCTTTATCCAAATGGATAAAAGTAGGAGGAAACCGATTCTTCCACTTAAACAGTGTAAGACGTCTAAATAGAAGAGTAGTAAATGCCAGCATGTTGCCCATAGAACTGTTTAGAGGGGTGTCATGATGTGGCCCTTTCTGGGAGTAGATCGTGGCTTTCCCCTCTCTCACTCTCTCCTACGCACAGGGTCTGTTATCTCAGGTCGTAAATTCCTGGCGGAGACTCTCTTCCCCTTTTCATGCAGAGAGGGAGACCACAGAGTGAATAAAGGATTTCACGTGGCCGAACTCCTACAGTGCCTTGCGAAGGTATTTGGCCCCCTTGAACTTTGCGACCTTTTGCCACATTTCAGGCTTCAAACATAAAGATATAAAACTGTATTTTTTGTGAAGAATCAACAACAAGTGGGACACAATCATGAAGTGGAACGACATTTATTGGATATTTCAAACTTCTTTAACAAATCAAAAACTGAAAAATTGGGCGTGCAAAATTATTCAGCCCCTTTACTTTCAGTGCAGCAAACTCTCTCCAGAAGTTCAGTGAGGATCTCTGAATGATCCAATGTTGACCTAAATGACTAATGATGATAAATACAATCCACCTGTGTGTAATCAAGTCTCCGTATAAATGCACCTGCACTGTGATAGTCTCAGAGGTCCGTTAAAAGCGCAGAGAGCATCATGAAGAACAAGGAACACACCAGGCAGGTCCGAGATACTGTTGTGAAGAAGTTTATAGCCGGATTTGGATACAAAAAGATTTCCCAAGCTTTAAACATCCCAAGGAGCACTGTGCAAGCGATAATATTGAAATGGAAGGAGTATCAGACCACTGCAAATCTACCAAGACCTGGCCGTGCCTCTAAACTTTCAGCTCATACAAGGAGAAGACTGATCAGAGATGCAGCCAAGAGGCCCATGATCACTCTGGATGAACTGCAGAGATCTACAGCTGAGGTGGGAGACTCTGTCCATAGGACAACAATCAGTCGTATATTGCATAAATCTGGCCTTTATGGAAGAGTGGCAAGAAGAAAGCCATTTCTTAAAGATATCCATAAAAAGTGTCGGTTAAAGTTTGCCACAAGCCACCTGGGAGACACACCAAACATGTGGAAGAAGGTGCTCTGGTCAGATGAAACCAAAATTGAACTTTTTGGCAACAATGCAAAACGTTATGTTTGGCGTAAAAGCAACACAGCTCATCACCCTGAACACACCATCCCCACTGTCAAACATGGTGGTGGCAGCATCATGGTTTGGGCCTGCTTTTCTTCAGCAGGAACAGGGAAGATGGTTAAAATTGATGGGAAGATGGATGGAGCCAAATACAGGACCATTCTGGAAGAAAACCTGATGGAGTCTGCAAAAGACCTGAGACTGGGACAGAGATTTGTCTTCCAACAAGACAATGATCCAAAACATAAAGCAAAATTTACAATGGAATGGTTCAAAAATAAACATATCCAGGTGTTAGAATGGCCAAGTCAAATTCCAGACCTGAATCCAATCGAGAATCTGTGGAAAGAACTGAAAACTGCTGTTCACAAATGCTCTCCATCCAACCTCACTGAGCTCGAGCTGTTTTGCAAGGAGACGGAGTCTACAGCCCACACAAGTGGCTCAGGTAGTGCAGCTCATCCAGGATGGCACATCAACGCGAGCTGTGGCAAGAAGGTTTGCGGTGTCTGTCAGCGTAGTGTCCAGAGCATGGAGGCGCTACCAGGAGACAGGCCAGAACATCATCAGGAGACGTGGAGGAGGCCGTAGGAGGGCAACAACCCAGCAACAGGACCGCTACCTCCGCCTTTGTGCAAGGAGGAGCAGGAGGAGCACTGCCAGAGCCCTGCAAAATGACCTCCAGCAGGCCACAAATGTGCATGTGTCTGCTCAAACGGTCAGAAACAGACTCCATGAGGGTGGTATGAGGGCCCGACGTCCACAGGTGGGGGTTGTGCTTTACAGCCCAACACCGTGCAGGACGTTTGGCATTTGCTAGAGAACACCAAGATTGGCAAATTTGCCACTGGCGCTCTGTGCTCTTCACAGATGAAAGCAGGTTCACACTGAGCATGACAATCTGGAGACGCCGTGGAGAACGTTCTGCTGCCTGCAACATCCTCCAGCATGACCGGTTTGGCGGTGGGTCAGTCATGGTGTGGGGTGGCATTTCTTTGGGGGGCCTCCATGTGCTCGCCAGAGGTAGCCTGACTGCCATTAGGTACCGAGATGAGATCCTCAGACCCATTGTGAGACCATATGCTGGTGCGGTTGGTCCTGGGTTCCTCCTAATGCAAGACAATGCTAGACCTCATGTGGTTGGAGTGTGTCAGCAGTTCCTGCAAGAGGAAGGCATTGATGCTATGGACTGGCCCGCCCGTTTCCCAGACCTGAATCCAATTGAGCACATCTGGGACATCATGTCTCGCTCCATCCACCAACGCCACGTTGCACCACAGACTGTCCAGGAGTTGGCGGATACTTTAGTCCAGGTCTGGGAGGAGATCCCTCAGGAGACCATCCGCCACCTCATCAGGAGCATGCCCAGGCGTTGTAGGGAGGTCATACAGGCACGTGGAGGCCACACACACTACTGAGCCTCATTTTGACTTGTTTTAAGGACATTACATCAAAGCTGGATCAGCCTGTAGTGTGGTTTTCCACTTTAAATTTTGAGTGTGACTCCAAATCCAGACCTACATGGGTTGATAAATTTGATTTCCATTAATAATTTGTGTGATTTGTTTGTCAGCACATTCAACTATGTAAAGAAAAACGTATTTAATAAGAATATTTCATTCATTCAGATCTAGGATGTGTTATTTTAGTGTTCCCTTTATTTTTTTGAGCAGTGTAGTTTAGGCTGGGTTCGTGCAGATAACCAACAATTTACAACATTTGGAATGAGACTGACGTAAAGGTAAAGAATAATTCATGAATAGAAGAAGGTTCTATAGGTCTCTTGAGCATCTTAGAAACCGTCTCAAATTGATAACCAGAAATCTGTCGATTTTGGGCATGTCCAAAACATGTGTAATAAAGTAGCAGGAGCCTGTTTACATCAGTCACAAGTGGGATATATTTCTGGTCTAAACTTTGATAATTTTTTACCTTTGACCAATGCAGCCGATTAACTATTTTAAATTGAATTACAGCATGTCTTAGACATATAGATGAAGTATGTATTCTCTGAAGCATACTCTACCAAGTTTTATCTGAAAGTTGTTCACCTAAATCCTTTAACCATTGGTTCTTAAGAGAGCTCAGGGACTCCAGATTGTACGAGTTTAATAACGTAAACAGTGCATTTGGAAGAAATTTAGACCCCTTGACTTTTTCCACATTTTTTTAATGTTATTGACTTATTATAAAATGTATGAAATGTTTTTTTCACCCTCAATCTACACACAATATCCCATAATGACAAAGCAAAAGCAGGTTTTTAGAAAATGTTGGGGTCATCGTCCTGTTGAAAGGTGAACCTACGCCACAGTCTATGGTCCTGAGTGTTCTGGAGCAGGTTTTCATCAAGGATTTCTCTGTACTTTGCTCCGGTCATCTTTCCCTCGATCCTGACTAGTCTCCCCGTCCCTGCCGCTGAAAAACATCCCCACTGCATTATGCTGCCACCACCATGCTTCACCGTAGGGATGGTGCCAGGTTTCCACCATGAGTGACGCTTGGCATTCAAGCGTAGAGTTCAATCTTGGTTTCATCAGACCAGAGAATCTTGTTTCTCATGGACTCCAAGCGGGCTGTCATGTGCCTTTTACTGAGGGGTGGCTTTCATCTGGTCATTACCATAAAGGCCTGATTGTTGGAGTGCTGCAGAGATGAGAGAACCTTCCAGAAGGATTTATTATTTTATTTAATCCATTTTAGAATAAAGGCTGTAACGTAACTTAATTTGGAAAAAGTCAATGGGTCTGAATACTTTCCAAATGCACTGTAGATCAAGCGTATGCCCCCTTTGATATAAGGTTTCACTTTAAAAATAGAATCTAGTAGGTTGGTGTGATGGGAAGTGACAAGAGTATGAAGATACCTGCAATTGCGTAGTTGTGTACCTGAAGAAATGGGATCGAGGAATATTGAACCTTTCAAAAGATGCAAAATCCATATCAATGTACATGTCGTTCAGTGAGGAGATTCCTTTCCCAGACCAGGTATGAAACACCCTGCCTAATACTGATGGAGAGAATGAATAGTTCTTTAATAATGGGGCAGAAGTTGAAAATTCACTGAGACCAAACGATTGCCTGGATTGTTCCAGAATTTTAGAGAATGTTTCTCAATAGGGTTTTTAGTGTATTTGGAAACAGGCTCAGCTAATGCAAGTTTTGAACAGAGCAAGGCAGCTAAGGAGGTGGGTCCATAGGAAGAGATCTTCGGGCCTGTAACATCAGGGATTTCTGTCATCCAATATAGAATGATATTTAGATTAGTGCTAGACTTCCGAAAGAGATCTCTGCAATACGCTTTTACGTAAATTGTTCCAGAAAAAAGCAGATATCAATTTATCTATGGATAAAAAATAAAAAAAACATTGTCAGAAAGATAGGAATACATTGAAATAAGTATAAAAACCTAGTTAATTCTTCCACATTTATAGAGATCTTTGAAATTGTGTGTGACCCAAAAATTTCAATTTCCGTCACTGAAGGGCACATGACTAAAATAGGTTTGCATGGCAGAAGGATTAATAGGCAGCAATTGACTTTGTAGATTAACCTGAGACCCAGATATTTCACCAAATGTCTTTAGTAGAACCTGGATCTCTAAAAGACCAGTTAAAAAAGCCTCAGACATCTATTATATAATGTCATCCACATAAAGTGAAACTTTATTCGAAGAGGGGGCTTAGAGCATACCATTGATAGTGGTGTTATTACATGGCTAAAGGCTCAATTGCAATGGCAAACAGCTGAGGGGATAGAGGACAACCCTGTCTTATCCCACGTAGAAGTTGGAAAGTATCTCTACATTGCAATTCTGTAAAGAAATTGGCCTCTATGAACCACTCAAGTTGTTTTTATTCTCATTATATGTGAAATACATGCTTGCCTCATTGTTGAGGGTAAAGACTGAGGAGTATGATTCCTCAAATATGGAAACCAAGAGAGGAGAGAGTTGATCTGATTATTTTTTTAATAATTAGCTTGGAAGTCCGTCTGGTCCGTCGGATTTACCACCCTGCATAGATTTAATTGCCAACACAATCTCTTCTACAGAGAACTGTTCTTCTAATTCAGCAGTTCTCAGGGTCAACAGTAGGAATATCTAAATTCTCAAAGAAGGTGTCAAGAAAGGTGACATTACCAGTGGATTCCGAAGTATATAATTGTGACCTCTAATTGACCTCTAAATGATCAATACATGTGTTACCCAGCCCATCAGTTCTCAGGTATGGTTTGATTTGCGGTTCTCTGAGCAGCTTTTTTCAGCTTGTCAAGTTGAAAGAAGATCAAACTCTGTATGAAGTGTCAAACGTTGTTTTAGTAAATCTGGGGATGGAGAGTGTGAATATGCCATATCCAAATCAAGATTTATTTGTAAGTTCCCCTAGGTATGGAATATCCTTCCTTAATTTTGCGCTGTACGAAATAATTTGGCCTCTTAGATCAAATCAAATTTTATTGGTCACATACAAGTGATTAGCAGATGTTTTTGCGGTAGTAGCGAAATGCTTGTGCTTCTAGCGCTGACAGTGCAGTAATATCTAACAAAATACACAACATATACCCAATACACACAAATCTAAGTAGGAATGAATTAAGACTATATACATATGGATGAGCGATGTCAGAGCGGAATGGACTAAGATACAGTAGAATAGTATAGAAAACAGTATATACAGTGGGGCAAAAAAGTATTTAGTCAGCCACCAATTGTGCAAGTTCTCCCACTTAAAAAGATGAGAGGCCTGTAATTTTCATCATAGGTACACTTCAACTATGACAGACAAAATGAGAAAAATAAATCCAGAAAAATCACATTGTAGGATTTTTTATGAATTTATTTGAAAATTATGGTGGAAAATAAGTATTTGGTCAATAACAAAAGTTTCTCAATACTTTGTTATATACCCTTTGTTGGCAATGACAGAGGTCAAATGTTTTCTGTAAGTCTTCACAAGGTTTTCACACACTGTTGCTGGTATTTTGGCACATTCCTCCATGCAGATCTCCTCTAGAGCAGTGATGTTTTGGGGCTGTTGCTGGGCAACACAGACTTTCAACTCCCTTCAAAGATTTTCTATGGGGTTGAGATCTGGAGACTGGCTAGGCCACTCCAGGACCTTGAAATGCTTCTTACGAAGCCACTCCTTCGGTGTGTTTGGGTTCATTGTCATGCTGAAAGACCCAGCCACGTTTCATCTTCAATGCCCTTGCTGATGGAAGGAGGTTTTCACTCAAAATCTCATGATACATAGCCCCATTCATTCTTTCCTTTACACGGATCAGTCGTCCTGGTCCCTTTGCAGAAAAACAGCCCCAAAGCATGATGTTTCCACCTCCATGCTTCACAGTAGGTATGGTGTTCTTTGGATGCAACTCAGCATTAATTGTCCTCCAAACACGACTAGTTGAGTTTTTACCAAAAAGTTCTTATTTATACTTTAAGGTGATTTAATTGAGAAAAGGAACCTTAAATCACCCAGTGAAACTTAACATTACAGCTTGCAAAAGTGACCGAGCAACCAGCTGTCCCTCTCATGATATTAGGCCTAGCCATATAAATTCAGGTGGAAAAAGATTACAGATGACAATATACAATAACATTTTTCAAAAAATAGCTAATAAAAAAAAAGGTAGAAGAATAAAAAAAACAGCAACAATACTCTGAAGTCTGGTATGAAAAAGAAACACACTCTGGTCACCTAATAGAACAAGGTAATCCCGACGCAGATATCCACACATAATGTGCTTGTAGTGGGGAACACTAAACCTATCCAGGAGAGAGCCCTGCTGAAATAGTGAAGGGTTTAAAAACAAGTTGCGCATAATAAATAAATAAAAAATACTTATTTACAACTCAAAACTAGGCTATTTTAAAAGAAAGTATAAAACATTTTATAAATCACATCTTACAGCAATACCACTAAGTTGGCAGCAATGTCTTTAATCTTTAAAGAAATGACAAAACCTAATAATACAACTTAGCTTTATCTACCCTGGTTACTGGTACCATCGATAAATAGAAAGCTTTATCTACCCTGGTTACTGGTACCATCGATAAATAGAAAGCTTTATCTACCCTGGTTACTGGTACCATCGATAAATAGAAAGCTTTATCTACCCTGGATACTGGTACCATCGATAAATAGAAAGCTTTATCTACCCTGGATACTGGTACCATCGATAAATAGAAAGCTTTATCTACCCTGGATACTGGTACCATCGATAAATAGAAAGCTTTATCTACCCTGGATACTGGTACCATCGATAAATAGAAAGCTTTATCTACCCTGGATACTGGTACCATCGATAAATAGAAAGCTTTATCTACCCTGGATACTGGTACCATCGATAAATAGAAAGCTTTATCTACCCTGGATACTGGTACCATCGATAAATAGAAAGCTTTATCTACCCTGGATACTGGTACCATCGATAAATAGAAAGCTTTATCTACCCTGGATACTGGTACCATCGATAAATAGAATAAAACTTTGCTTTATCTACCCTGGATACTGGTACCATCGATAAATAGAAAGGAGCATCTTCATGGTAATAAAATAAAACTTTAAAACAAAAGGAGAATTGACTTACCAAAACTAAGGCACTAATGTAACCTAATAATAATAATAATAATAATAATAATATCAACTGATACCACTGGCAACGCTATACAGTATCTACAAAAGAGAGACTGAGTCTGCAGTGGTAGACACATTCGTCCATTACCCTAAATCGCCAAAAATAGGTGAACATTCAGCCATTTGTTTCATCCGACCTCGGTAGAATGTTCGCCTTCTTGAAGGCCATCACCTTACGTGGGTCTAGGAACTCTTTCTCAGTGCTGTTGTATGTTATACGGAGGCGGGTAGGAAAAGCGACACCATACCGAACATCGGTCCATCCACGGAGCAGACTCTTGACATGGTTGAAAGTGGCACGGTCACAAGCAACGCTGGGGGCCTAGTCTGGGAAGACAGAGATGGGTGCTCCGTTGCATCGATGTGGGCCAAATTCTCTGGCACGCCGAAGAACATCAATACAATCCTGATAGTATTGTAGTTTAGCCACAATGTCACAAGGTTTTTCGCCAGGCTTTCTTGCTTGAGAGCCCTGATGTGAGCGGTCTACAAGGACGTCTTTATCGAATTTGAGGGTTTCCTTCAATAACTTTGAGACCGATGAAGTAGAACTTGAGCCAAGGTCCTCAGCTACCCCCATAATCCTGATATTGGATCTTTGCATATGACCTTGTAAATGTATGCATTGTTCCTTTAGGCTACCACATCAGTTTCGAGCTTCTTAACTGTGATTTGTAGCGTAGACATGTCGTCTGTGCATGTTGACAAGCCTTGTTCCATGTCAGAGACCGTTTTCTTAACTGTACAAATGAGTGCTGTATGCTTGGCGAGTTCTTTCTTGACTGCTTGTAACTCCGACTTAATGAAATTAAAGTCCTCACTGAGCGCCTCCTTGAGTTACGACTTGAGTATAGATTAAATGTCCGCTCTGAGGGCAGCAAGAATCTCGGCCTTCAAATCCTCGGTGTAATTTTTTTGCCGAGGGGAGGAGCCACTGTTCCCACTTGTTGAAGAACTCGAGCTCCTCGTCTTGGGTCTAGTATTTTCTCTTTTGTCAGTGACTCCGCTAAACTTAAACTTTCAGGTTATGCGCCATTTACGCACTAAAACAAAAATAAAAGTTGAACAAAGTAAAGCACGTCATTCAAAGGCGGTGTTTCCTAATTATTTGTGGGTCAAAGTGCAAAGAAAGTATTAAATAAATGCAATTTCAGGATGAGCTCGCTTACTAGCGCCCCCCAAATTTAAAAACTTTTGACATACATAGCTTCTCATATTCAGTTTATTGAGAAGTCATTGAAAATGTCATTTTTTCAATCATTGGAATTTCAGATTACCTTCTGAATTGACTGCCTTCAATTCTAATTGACCCCAACCATGGTGTGTGTACACATGCATGCGAGTTGTCAGCGCTCACCATCCGTAGGTAGTTCATCAGGCTGGTGCCGTGCTCCCAGATTTTGGGTGATTGACAGGTTAGCTGTGTGGCGCCCACGCTCTGGCTGCGATTGAGCTCCCTCACAGCGGACACCACCACATGCATGGCATCAAACAGCAGGGCTGGGGAGAGCTGGGGGACAGAGAGAGAGGGGGGTGGGGAGAGATATAGAGAGGAGATGGTAGATGGTTGAAAGAGAGAGGGAGACAGAAAACAGATAGGTAGAAGGTTGATAGAGATATATAGACAAAGGGGAGAGAGACAAGAGGTGATGGGTAGAGGGTTAAAGGAGAGCAAGGAAGAATGAGAGAAAATACAGGGTTGAGAGAGAGAGCAAGATACACACTCAAATGCTGGATTAGGAAATTAGAGAGTCTCGATACTAAGCTTTATATTTAGATATTCCATCCAGTGATAGCGTTTCTCTCTAAGTCTGAAAGAGCTTCATTGTAGGAGTGGGAGGAAACTAAGAAAATAATCCTCCTTAAATGTTCCGCACAATGGCAGGGTGGATTCCAGAAAGATATAACAATACCCATCTGAATAAGGGAAGGTAGCTCGCTTACTGCTGGTGAATACAAAGTAAGCACACAGAGTCGTGTTAGAGAATGGGGAGAGAGAGTAGGCAAATAAATTAATATTCTACAATAGAGTAAAAACAACTTAGTAGTTACAGTAGGAACACAGGAATACAACTCTGTTGTAATGTAACATTGATTAACAAAGCCCAAACTGTAGGGGGAGATTCAATGTGGATTCTTTGTCTCCTTTATGTTGACGTCAGAAAGCACAACACAGCATCTTCAATCCAATGTCCATTAATTAATTAAAAAATCATTTGAAATCACTTAATTCATCAGAATGTGTTGAGGCAAAACTCAAAACCCTAGGGTATTAATTGCACATTCAGCTTGATTGGGAAGAGTGTTGTTGTGCCTTGTGTTCTTTGTGCCATAAACATGCAATTACTTTGGCTGGGGTTAGTTTGAAACCTTAGCCGAGGAGGACTGTTAAATGAGTACATTTGATTGAGTGAATGTACTAAAAGCTTTTAAGCTTTTCATCTGTTGTTGCGAAGCAACTGGGGCTTAGTAGATTTTTTGTGATGTCAAGGCTAGGGAATCACCATGTCAGCTCTTAACAATATATGGTAAGGGGGCATGTGAGCTGCTCAGGCAAAACTCTGGTCCCTAGTAATAGTATTTCCTGGAAGGTCACATGGTCAAGAATATCTCCTAACCCTACCTGTGAATTTGTATCCATCTCTGCTTTCAAGGACTCAATTACGGGAACCATTTGTGAAGTTGCTATGAAAGGCCTATATGTTATTCTTACAAGTAACTGAGCAATCACATACATTTTCCCAAACCATGTAAGGCACAAATATTGGCTGATCGTTTACGTGTTGTTGCCATGTCTTTCTGACCTTGTGTTGTGATGTCTTCCTATGTCTCATATTGTGCCTTTACTTTTATTTATTTAGCCCGCACTTGCCAGGCCGTTATTATAAATAAGAACTTGTGCTTAATTGACTTGCCTGGTTAAATAAAAAACAATAAAAATTGAGCTTTTCTCACCGGGACCCCAGTGAAAGGGGCATGGTCACAGTTTTCCTGCCAGGAGCGGTTGAGACTGAGGAGGAGGTCAGGGAAGTAAGGATGGCTGTGGTTGAGGACAGAGAAGCCAAGGATGTTGACCCAGCGCTTCACCAGGATGTCATCCAACTGCAGCAGAGAGAACTCCTGTATGCCAGAAGAGACACCAGTTCAGCGTGTACATACTGAACAGCACATTCGTTCAACATTCTTTGAGGTATATTTTCCCGTTTGGTGGGTGTGGTGGCCGTGTGAACACTGATCTTTAGGTGGGACTCAAAGCAGTGAGTGATGTATTTTAAGAAAACTCAAAACTTGTGGAAAAGCATACCACACGCAATCACCCTCTGAGCTTTGCTTTCACCTGTTCAGTGCTTTGACATAAATGCAGATGTAGGAAAATGAGACATAAGTAACTAGTCACTATTGAAATGTATGCACAGCTAAAGAACCAGTCTTATCAAGCACGGTTTTGTGTTGAAACAGGCTGTACTTAGAATGAGACACATTGCATACAGAGTAGCACTGAACTCAGTTTTATTGACCTAATTCCATGGTAAAATAATATTTACATCTGGCCTCTTACCATTGTGGTGAAGATGTAGGTGTAGTAGATGGACAGCATCCCCAACTCTGACGCCTGAGAGAGGGAGAGATGGTGGCGGGAAGGAGAGAGATAGAGGGAGGGAGGAAGGGGGGCTGTAGAATCAGTCTGCTTTCACTCACCCCAAAATAGTACATTCTCTCAGCAGTAGTCTACACAGTGGAATATCATTTGTCTAGGGGTCAGTGTATGTCTTAATTTCTGTGCAATGCCTGAGAAACATACTTTCATGAACAAAAGTCAAAGAAAAGGGAGGAGAGTTCCATTTTTGTCTGTGCCCAGAATATATTTCGCATGAGAGACTGTGCTGTCAAATTGGTAATTAAAAATGGCTAAACTTGATAAACACAAACGTTTAACCTCACAACAGATAACACATGATCAGAATTGCAGCCATATGACTTTTAGCCCAGTTTTTGTAGAGCACTAGTACAAATCAAGCTGGTGCACTGGCAGACACACAAGTCAATTGGCTTCTGACAGGCTTGGTCAAAAATCACATTGAGAAAAAGGTTGTCAAGTTTGCTCTGCATCATCTGCCGTCAACACTGAGGCAAACGACAACTTAAAGGCAAACTTTACAACCAGGAGATAAGGAATACGTCTGAAATGGCACCCTATTCCCTATAGAGTGCACTGCATTTGACCAGGGTCCATAGGTCATCATGGTCCTGGTCAAAAGTAGCGCACTATATAAGGAATAGGGTGCCATTTTAGACAAAGCCAAAGAGTAAGAAACCGTAGCTGTGCTTTAGAATATTTCAAACTTTTAGAGTAGTACTTTATCTGCCCATCTTATAAAGGAAATTGATCAGATTTTATAATGAACAAATGTAAGGTTTTTCGAGGGGGAAAAAAATAAATAATAATTTGATAAAGGTTTCTTCTGCATAATGTTTTTCTAGAATTTTAAGGTCAGAATCTGCAGCCAATACATTGTCTCCATACAATGTGGATGGAGATTGTGAAGCGTATTATGTTTTGTTCCAGTTACAATGCCACTATGCTTTTTACATTACCCTCAAAGCAGCCGGCACATAAAACTATTTGGAATGTGTATTTCCTCTACATAATCCACCTGACTTCAATTTGCTGCTTCCTGAATCCACATCATTGGTTAGCTCACAAATAATGATGCCTCAAGCCCGAGCAGCTTCTTGTCTGTAACATAATCAAGAATTTTCACACTAACATGATGTGCTTTTAGGGAAACCACTTCAATTATTACCATTGGAAAGACATCCATTTTATTTTGGGGGATTTTTCAAGTTTATTGGACAGAGAGGCATGGAAGAGGGACAGGAAAGGAGGGAGGAGAGATGATGTGCTAGAGGGGAGTGGGGCTCGAATTCCAACCCACGCCAGCACTGACATACATATAAGTTCTGAAGGCTTGGTAGTAACCGATAGACCACCCCAGGCCACAGTCCGAAACATCTACCTAAACTTCTTGAATAGTAGAGAAAAAATAAACTCTGTATTCCATGTTGTCAGCAGACATTAGTATTCTCTTTATGATGGTTCGGAAATTTGCCTGGGAAAACATATTTTATAGTTTCATATTTTCAAAGTGTTCATTTCCTCCTGTCCCTTGGGATTACTTTAAAGGAAGAGAAAATTCCAAAAACAATGTGACATTTTTACTTGACAACTTTTTACTTTGCAAACCAATCATAAAGCCAGACAAATAAATAAGTCATGCCAATTTTGGTTATTATAAATTCATAAGAACATGACCCAAAGCTTTTCCACGGATCTTTGAAACTTCTATTAGATGCGTAACAGAAGCTGTCTAATACTAGTGCTTACTATTCATGTGTTAAAATAGTAATGTTATTACCAAGCATGCACTTGTAAACAATCAAAAATGCACAACCACTTGTAAATCGTTACCATGTAGGTATTATTGGATACAAACATGCATAGTGAGTCATATAAACAGATATTGAATGGGAAAATGTTAAACATTTATACAATTTGTATAATGTACATGTAATCTGTTACATGTAAGAGATTACAAAAAACATGAACTAATCTGTTATGTTACCAGCAAAAATATTGTAATCAGATTACAGATAGTTTTGAACTACTACATGATTAATTTGAGTATTACTTTTGAGAGAGGATGTTCGTGGAAAAAAAATAATCTGACACTTCTGTTTTCTCAATGACATTCAAATCAACATTGAAAGAAAGGCGCAAGTTAAAGTTTGTTCCGCCTGAGTGAGTCTGACCACAAGTCAGAGACTTGATAACACACCAAATGTGTTTGATGGATCGCGGGAAAAGAGCAGGAATACGCTTTTGTAGGCTACAGTCCAAACTATGTCTTCCAATAGTGCGACTGCTGTCGGCATCCAAAGATTATCCAACTTGAATAAACGTTTGGAGGTAAGGATGACAGCAGTGGTGTAGTCTACGGCGATACCGATATAACTTGTTATTGATATCTACATTGTGCAATGATGTGAATAACACTGCTGCTCTCTCATTTAGCTATTTGCGCCTAACACATTGTGGTTGTGGATGGCTGTTCACAAATCTAAAATGTGTATTTGAACCCAATAATGGTTGAATTAAAGAAGTTTAAGCTGCCTATCAATCATTGTTTTGGAACCAGTGGACAGCCAGTGAAAAATGTGCTCTTGAAATAGCTGCATAGTGCAGATCCCAGTGGTGCTTTTATTTCGCAATCTAATTCATGCTGATTCAAAAAAACAAAAAAATCCATAGGCCTAATGGACACAAGCTCAAACACTTATGATAGATTTAAAGCTCCAATCTGTAGTTGCTCCGCACACACACACTTGAAGTCGGAAGTTTACATACACTTAGGTTGGAGTCAAACTAGTTTTTCACTTAATGCAGCTGGTGGCCACATGTCTGTGGAACTTCAGTTTGTGTCTCAGTTGTTGAATCTTGTTATGTTCATACAAATATTTACACGTTAAGTTTGCTGAAAATAAACGCAGTTGACAGTGAGAGGACGTTTCTTTTTTGCTGTGTGTGTGTGTGTGTATATACAGTTGAAGTCAGAAGTTTACATACACTTAGGTTGGAGTCATTAACACTTGTTTTTCTTGTTAAAATTATTTCATGCTGCCACCCCCGTGCTTCACTGTTGGGATGGTGTTCTCCGGCTTGCAAACATTCCCTTTTCCCTCCAAACATAACGATGGTCATTATGGTCAAACAGTTCTATTTTTGTTTCATCAGACCAGAGGACATTTCTCCAAAAAGTAAGAACTTTGTCCCCGTGTGCAGTTGCAAACTGTTGTCTGGCTTTTTTTATGGCGGTTTTGAAGCAGTGGCTTCTTCCTTGCTGAGCGGCCTTTCAGGTTACGCCGATATAGGACTTGTTTTACTGTGGATATAGATACTTTTGTACCTGTTTCCTCCAGCATCTTCACAAGGTCCTTTGCTGTTGTTCTGGGATTGATTTGCACTTTTTGCACCAAAGTACGTTCATCTCTAGGAGACAGAACGAGTCTCCTTCCTGAGCGGTATGACGGCTGCGTGGTCCCACGGTGTTTATACTTGCGTACTGTTGTTTGTACAGATGCATGTGGTACCTTCCGGCGTTTGGAAATTGCTCCCAAGGATGAACCAGACTTGCGGAGGTCTATCATTTTTTTCAGAGTTCCTGGCTGATTTCTTTTGATTTTTCCATGATGTCAAGCAAAGAGGCACTGAGTTTGAAGGTAGGCCTTGAAATACATCCACAGGTATACCACCAATTGACTCAAATTATATCATTTAGCCTATCAGAAGCTTCTAAAGCCATGACATAATTTTCTGGAATTTTCCAAGCTGTTTAAAGTCACAGTGTATGTAAACTTCTGACCCACTGGAATTGTGATACAGTGAAGTAATATGTCTAAACAAAAATTCAAGCCTGAGCCTGACGAGCCATACATTTTATGAGCCCTACATTAAAGACATTTAATGAATCCAAGCTCATAAAAGCACAAATGATTGTGCCATTATCCAATACATGTATGATATAGGCTACTGCACATTACGCACAACAGAAAATTGCTGCAAATAAACCACTACTGAAGGACACCAAGAAGAAGAGACTTGCGTGGGCCAAGAAACGCGAGCAACGGACATTAGACTGGTGAAAATCTGTCCACTGATGAGTCCAAATTTGAGATTTTTGGTTCCAACCTCTGTGTGGTCTCTGGGAGACGCAGAGTAGGTGAACGGATGACCTCTGCATGTGTGGTTCCCACCGTGAAGCATGGAAGAGAAGGTGCGATGGTGCTTTGTTGGTGACACTGTCTGATTTGTTTAGAATTCAAGGCACACTTAACCAGCATGGCTACCACAGCATTATGCAGTGATACACCATCCCTTCTGGTTTGGGCTTAGTGAGACGATCACTTGTTTTTCAACATGACAATGACCCAACACACCTCCAAGCTGTGTATGGGCTTTTTGACCAAGAAGGAGAGTGACGAAGTGCTGCATCAGATGACCTGGGCTCCACAATCACCCGACCTCAACCTAATTGAGATAGTTTGGGATGAGTTGGACTGCAGAGTAAAGGAAAAGCAGCCAACAAGTGCTCAGCATATGTAGGAACTCCTTGAAAACTGTTGCTGAAGACAGCATTCCAGGTGAAGCTGGTTGAGAGAATGCCAAGAGTGTGCAAAGCTGTCATCAAGGCAAAGGGTGAAGTAATAGTGATGTCGTCACTATTATTCTACAATGCAGAAAATAGTAAAAATAAAGGAAAACCATTGACTGAACAGGTGTGTCAAAACTTTTGACTGGTACTGTGTATATCTCCAACATGTATATATTCTTGAAGAATATAACTTATAAATGCCTCATGAGCTCAGTTCAACTGTCACATTCCATGAGAACTCAAAATATAAGCTTGTTTTTCTCCAATGTTTGTAAACAGTGTAAATGTAAACAAACTTTTTATAGCCTCATAACAGAGTTAAAACAATAAGTTTGATATCATGAATGGTCCATCCTTGCACCCATAGCGCTGTCTATTAATCTGAAAGTGGTTACATTTCTCCAGACCCAACCCTCAGCCTCCATCCTTCCAGACTCATCCCTCCCTCAGGCGGGGCGAATATTTTGTTATCGTTTCATCTGTGGATTTGCCCTTTAAACAGCTGCATATTATCACAATATCAGTGTCACCAACAAAAATGTAAACAATAGGCCTATAGCAAATACAGCATATGGCATTCATTTTTCACATGTAAATAGCTCTTTTCAGTAGTGCTCAAAGCATGCCATTCCATGATCGAAGCATTTATTTTTCAACTCAAATCAATGAGCCCAATCAGTCCTCCATAATAACAAAATCACAATCAACAGAGTAGGGCTGGCTAATAAGTCCTTAGTTTTGGGGTTATGCTCAGGTAAAACAATGTCTAATCTATACTTCCATATTTCCAAGTCCGATTTCTTGAAGATCAAAGGGTATAACATTTATTGGAATGACTGGAATTCTGATAGGCTTTGGTTATTAATGTAAAGATAAAATTTAAATCGTATTATATTTAGTAGAAAGCGATGGTTATAAGAAGCCTACATAACCATCCCATAAAGTAAAATGTAACATCCATATGGCCAGCTATGTAAACTTTAACATTGATGTATCCTGCAATAGATGTCGTTCAATTGGTAACATACATTTTTGTCTTCTTCTAATACCTCTTAAGGGGAAAGCAATCTAAAAGTAACTGAATAATCAGATTAATGAATGTAATCAGATAGGCTACCTGGGGCAGCTGTCGTTCTGCCTGAACAAGGCAGTTAACCCACTGTTCCCTGGTAGGCCGACATTGGAAATAAGAATTTGTTCTTAACCAACTTGCCTAGTTAAATAAAGGTTCAATATTTGTTTCTTTAAGACTAGGTTACTAAGTTTGGGTAGTCAAAAAGTTACGTTACCGATTACAATTTTGGACAAGTAACTGTAACGGATTACCTTTAGAAAGTAACCGACCCAACCCGGTTTGTTTGAACCCAGCTTGTTAGTGTAATGAATGTAGCCACTATTAGTCATACTGTATTCCCAATCCCAAATTGCCCCTTAGACCCAACACTCTATGTACCTGTGGAGATCTGAGAGGATTTGATAGATGTAAGCAATATGGTGAAAATTCCACTGAACCTATCAGATGTCAAGGTAGAAAGATGTATTACCATATCACTAGCTAAGCGTCTATAAGAGGGTACACGTAGCAGTGTACTAGAATATTGGACTGTTGGCTTTCATACTTTTCGAAATCTTAGCGCAGCTCAAGCAATTTCTCCAACTGTCAACACATTCAAATGAATATAAAACGCATACCAGAGATGCGTTGGTTGGGAATTGTGGGAAGGTGTGCGTTCGGGCTGTGCATCCACACGGATGGTGGTCTCAGAGCCGCATAGCTATGTCACAATGGGACACCGAAATATCAGGGAGTAAGAGGCCATTTGGGATGCTTACCCGTTCCAGGATGAGGTGGGACACAGTGGCGTTGGCGTCCACTATGATGGTGTCAGTCTGGTCGTTGCGGATCTCTTTTAGAACAGGCATGGGGTCCTGACTGTCATCCAGCACACGAACAGTCAGCGTCTCCTTAGAGATTAGGAACTGACGCAGTAACTGCTCCAGGTTCATCAAACCTGGGACAACAGCAACAATTGGCCATGAAAGTGTAATATTGTATCCCACAGCCCACAACGTTGATACACTTTCTTATGAACATCAGGTCACTACAATATCATCTGAATATCTTCTATTAAAGCCTAATCGTCTAAGTAATGGCCAGTAGGAGACTATTGCAAAGAATTCTGCCTTTGGTGATAGAAGTACCACATTTTACAACTCAGCTAGTCCTTTAAGTTAATCATAGGAAGTATTTTATCCATACAGCCATTGGAGGTTTATACTATCACTCCTTTGTTGGCCGTATTTCCTTACATATGCTCTAAATGCTTGATTTCTGTATTTTCAAGTCTGTCCAAAAAGACCAGCATACAGTATGTAATTTACCATCTTCAAAATATAACAAAATTGATGCATTGTCATAAGTAAGCAACATCATCTTTCCAGTGCCCAACTAACACTGTGAAAGCAACTTCACTAGGAAATAGGCATTCTATTTTAAGTTAAGATAACATATTGTTATAGAGAAAATACCAGCTGTTAGCCTAAGTATATTTTTAGGCTGGAGGGATTCACCTTATCCACGTTCTATATGGGGCGGCAGCGTAGCCTAGTGGTTAGAACGAATCCCAAGCTGACAAGGTACAAAATCTGTCGTTCTGCCCCTGAACAAGGCAGTTAACCCACTGTTCCTAGGCCGTCATTGAAAATAAGAATTTGTTCTTAACTGACTTGCCTAGTTAAATAAAGGTAAAATAAATATATAAGCATTGGGAACCAAAGCAAAGCTTAACTCATCATTTCACTCTTTCCACACCTGCCCTTGTCTCTGGGTGATATCCCTAAGGTGGCCTGGCTCCATAGGCCTGTCACACAGACGCATGGTGACACACTCACAAACGTCCCAATGACCACGGCAAGACAGAAAAGCTCAATTGGATCAATAATGACCTGCAGATGAATGATGAGTGTGTGATGTGAATGAAACAAATAATAGTCAGCTTTGGGCAGATGAGTGCTTAAGGGGCAGACTGACAGAGATGACTGACCTGCTAGAGGAAGACTGGTGGTTCCAATGGCTCAGTTGGTCAGAAAACAGGCAACACCAATTTTATGAGTCTGCTAAATTACCATCTCACTACATCGCCTCCTGTTGCTGTATATGCAATGAAGTTAAAGTTAAACTGTACAGGGGTATTGTTATCATATAAAACCCAGTGGAATTTCCATTACAGTAATTATATTTCTATGGGTCCATCCATCACAACATAGTTGAGTTCATTGAGTAATTGTATTATAGGATTGTTTACTTAAATGGGAATTTCCAACTAGTAATTTCCATTTCTATGGCTGGCAACTCACAGTCAGCCCTGGCGCAGAGTAGACAGGCGCTGGTGCTGTTGAAGAAGGAGAGCAAGTCCACCACGGCTAGGCTGACATGTGCATTGGTGGGCCGCAGGTCCAGGGGCGAGAAGCGCGGGAAGCGGGCCCTCAGGAGGTCCTCGGGCGCCACCCTCACGTAAGGCACCTGGTGGTGTAATGAAAAGCAAATTAAATCATACCGTAGAACAGGGACTGTAAGTATCAATCTTCTCAGAGTATGAGTGCTGATCTAGGATCAGTTTAGACTTTAATATCATAACGACAATGGACTAAATCATAACTCCGACTCTAAGAGCCTTGGTACATACTAGAGGTCGACCGATTTTTCAATGCCGATACCGATAATTGGAGGACCAAAAAAGCCGATACCGATTAATCGACCAATAAAAAAATAAAAAATTGTAATAATGACAATTACAACAATACTGAATTAACACTTATTTTAACTTAATATAATACATCAATAAAATCAATTTAGCCTCAAGTAGATAATGAAACATGTTCAATTTGGTTTAAATAATGCAAAAACAAAGTGTTGGAATTTGGTGTCAGGAAAATAACCTCACACTCAACGTCAACAAAACAAAGGAGATGATTGTGGACTTCAGGAAACAGCAGAGGGAGCACCCCCCCTATCCACATCGATGGGACAGTAGTGAAGAGGGTAGTAAGTTTTAAGTTCCTCGGCGTACACATCACGGACAAACTGAATTGGTCCACCCACACAGACAGCGTCGTGATGAAGGCGCAGCAGCGCCTCTTCAACCTCAGGAGGCTGAAGAAATTTGGCTTGTCACCAAAAGCACTCACAAACTTCTACAGATGCACAATCGAGAGCATCCTGTCGGGCTGTATCACCGCCTGGTACGGCAACTGCTCCGCCCACAACCGTAAGGCTCTCCAGAGGGTAGTGAGGTCTGCACAACGCATCACCGGGGGCAAACTACCTGCCCTCCAGGACACCGATACCACCCAATGTCACAGGAAGGCCATAAAGATCATCAAGGACAACAACCACCTGAGCCACTGCCTGTTCACCCCGCTATCATCCAGAAGGCGAGGTCAGTACAGGTGCATCAAAGCAGGGACTGATAGACTGAAAAACAGCTTCTATCTCAAGGCCATCAGACTGTTAAACAGCCACCACTAACATTGAATGGCTGCTGCCAACACACTGACTCAACTCCAGCCACTTTAATAATGGGGATTGATGGAATTTGATGTCAAATATATCACTAGCCACTTTAAACAATGCTACTTAATATAATGTTTACATACCCTACATTACTCATCTCATATGTATATACTGTACTCGATACAATCTACTGCATCTTTATGTAATACATGTATCACTAGCCACTTTAAACTATGACACTTTGTTTACATACCCTATATTACTCATCTCATATGTATATACTGTACTCATATATCTTTATGTACATATTCTCTATTCCTTTACACTTGTGTGTATAAGGTAGTAGTTTTGGAATTGTTAGGTTAGATTACTCGTTGGTTATTACTGCATTGTCGGAACTAGAAGCACAAGCATTTCGCTACACTTGCATTAACATCTGCTAACCATGTGTATGTGACAAATACATTTGATTTGAGAAGAACGTAAAAGTGCAATATGTGCCATGTAAGAAAGCTAACGTTTAAGTTCCTTGCTCAGAACATGAGAACATATGAAAGCTGGTGGTTCCTTTTAACATGAGTCTTCAATATTCCCAGGTAATAAGTTTTAGGTTGTAGTTATTATAGGACTATTTCCCTCTATACCATTTGTATTTCATTAACCTTTGACTATTGGATGTTCTTATAGGCACTTTAGTATAGCCAGTGTAACAGTATAGCTTCCGTCCCTTTCCTCGCTCCTCTCTGGGCTCGAACCAGCAACACAACGACAACAGCCACCACATCGAAGCAGCGTTACCCATGCAGAGCAAGGGAAACAACCACCCCAAGGCTCAGAGCGAGAGAAGTTGGAAATGCTATTACCGCGCGCTAACTAGCCAGCCATTTCACTTCGGTCACACCAGCCTCATCTCGGGAGTGGATAGGTTTGAAGTCATAAACAGCGCAATGCTTGACGCACAACAAAGAGCTGCTGGCAAAACGCACGAAAGTGCTGTTTGAATTAATGTTTACTCGCCGGCTTCTGCCTACCACCACTCAGTCAGATACTTAGATGCTTGTATGCTCAGTCAGATTATATGCAACACAGGACACGCTAGATTATATCTAGTAATATCATCAACCATGTGTAGTTAACTAGTGATTATGATTGATTGTTTTTGATAAGATAAGTTTAATGCTAGCTAGCAACTTACCTTGGCTTACTGCATTTGCGTAACAGGCAGTCTCCTTGTGGAGTGCAACGAGAGAGAGGCAGGTCGTTATTGCGTTGGACTAGTTAACTGTAAGGTTGCAAGATTGGATCCCCCGAGCTGACAAGGTGAAAATCTGTTTCTCCCCCGAACGAGGCAGTTAACCCACCGTTCCCAGGCCGTCATTGAAAATAAGAATGTGTTCTTAACTGACTTGCCTAGTTAAATAAAGGTGTAATTTTTTTATATATATAAAAAAATATATATATATATATATATTTTTTTTTTTTAACTCGGTGCCTGAAATCGGCCCTAATTAATCGGCCATTCCGATTAATCGGTCGACCTCTAGTACACACGGTCCCAGGTAACCCTAATAGGGGCGAATCCTAATTTCCAATTGTCAAAAATGTCAGTAAAAGTCAGGATTCACCCCTTAACTACTGATGCAGACTAGATTTTTAGAGTACTCTAGGAAAACACAGTGATCAAATGCGTTAGTGCATTTCAACTGGGTAACTTAAAATGTACCGTTTCTAAGCAGCTGACAAACTAATGCCTTGTGAATGAGAACTATAATACTTAGTTTGATTGTTTTTTATAAGATAAGTTTAATGCTAGCTAGCAACTTAAGTAGTCCAGAAAATATGTATACAAAAGTCTATACAGTATGCTGCAGGAGACAGGAGATGTACTGTGCAGTAAGAATATACTACAGCTATGTTTCGACAAACCAGTGCCTCTCCCCCCTGAACATCCCTTTGAAGCTGCCCACTGAGATGTTTTCAGGACCATGGCCAGCTCCTTCTAGTGCCATACACTGATGAATACTGTATATACATACACACACACACACACACACACACACACACACACACACACACACACACACACACACACACACACACACACACACACAAATAGGTAACTGCCAAAATAAAGGAAACACCAACATAAAGTGTATGTGGGACGTTAGCGTCCCACCTGGCCAACATCCAGTGAGATTGCAGAGCACCAAATTCAAATACAGAAATACTCATTACAAAAATTCAGAAAAGATACAACTATTTTACATAGGTTTAAAGATGAACTTCTTGTGAATCCAGCCAGCGGTGTCAAGATTTCAAAAATGCTTTACGGCGAAAACATACCTTACGATTATTTGACAACATAGCCCAGCAGACAAATCATTACAAACAGTAACCAGCCAAGTAGAAGAGTTACACAAGTCAGAAATAGAGATCAAATTAATCACTTACCTTTGATGATCTTCATATGGTTGCACTCAGAAGACATTAATTTATTCAATAAATGTTCCTTTTGTTTGATAAAGTCTCTCTTTATATCCAAAAACCTCAGTTTTGTTTGCGCGTTTTCTTCAGTAATCCACAGGCTCAAACGCAGTCACAACAGGTAGACAAAAAAAATCCAAATTGTATCCGTAAAGTTCATAGAAACATGTTAAACAATGTTTATATTCAATCCTCAGGTTGTTTTTAGCCTAAATAATCGATAATATTTCAACCGGACAATTAATATCGTAAAAAAAAAAAAAAAGAGGTAAACAAGAAAGACACTCTCTCGTTGCGCGCATGAAAAAGCTCTGTGACACAGCAGGGTCCACTCATTCCGACTGCTCTTACTCCCTCATTTTTCAGAATACAAGCCTGAAACAATTTCTAAAGACTTGACATCTAGTGGAAGGCATAGGAACTGCAATTTGAGTCCTAAGTCAATGGATACTGTAATGGCATTGAATAGAAATCTACAACAACAAAAAAATCCTACTTCCTGAATGGATTTTTCTCAGGTTTTCACCTGTCAAATCAGTTCTGTTATACTCACAAACACTATTTTAACCATTTTGGAAACTTTAGTGTTTTCTATCCAAATCTACCAATTATATGCATATCCTATTTTCTGGGCCTGAGTAGAAGGCAGTTTAATTTGGGAATGCTTTTCATCCAAAATTCCAAATGCTGCCCCCTACCCTAGAGAAGTTAATTGCTTAATTAACTCAGGAACAACACCTGCGTGGAAGAATCTGCTTTCAATATAATTTGTATCCCTCTTTTATTCAAGTGTTTCCTTTATTTTGGCATTTACCTGTAAATAGACTAGCAAGCAGCTGATGTCTTCAAAGTCAATATGGCATCTATAGGGCACACAGGGGGATGATAGAATATGAAGTCACGACTGTAATAAACAGAGCTAGTATCCACTGTAGCTATGGGTGAAAAACCACTTGAGTAGAACCAATAGTTTCCTGCATTGACCCACTAAGTGAATCAACAACACTGTGGCTGGCTAGAAGGTTACACTCATTGGTTACACCTCATCACCATAGGCATAATGTTATAAGTATAGAGTTGACTTCGTGCCTGCCTGCTTCTACCTAGCCCTTAATTGTCTCAGCGGTCCAGTGGTAATGTGTTGCCATACAGCGAGACAGACCATGATAAGCTCCAACAGCTGCTCAGCTCTGCTCACAGCAGGACAATGCTCTGCTTTAATAATAATAAAACATCCCAACGGCCATTAGGCTAGGACACAAGGTGAGACATGGCTAATGGGGGAATTGGCTGAAAACAGTCATTACCGAATCTCATTGAAGGCTCTATTTTTGGCTGGGGGTAAGGAGGTGCAAGTATCAAACGCATGTTAGTTAGACATTTTGTAATGTAAAAACTGGCACACTGGTGTTTTCCAACCCCTAGGCCAGGTTCAATAATTTACCTATCTTCCTTTGAGGAAACAATATTTGAGGTGTGTCCTTACAAATGTGCGCCAATATGGCAATTAAATTTTTTTAAAATTATTATTATTTTTTATTAACAACAAATCAATACAGAAAGTACATGAGGGAACACAAGAATATATAGATTATATACAATGGACAATCGAGCTAGGGGGTACAATATCACACTACAATTACACAAGGACCTTAATTAAGGGACATACATACACTTACAATTCTAACAGATTTTTTGTTAGGAGAGTATTTAACGGTCTTAAAATACAGTTCCATTTCTTTTTGCAGGGTAAGAAAATATGGGTTTTTGTTTGTAAATTTACATTTGTAATGAAATTTAGACAAAAGAAGTGAAATTAATTGCATAAAAATGTTTCAACTTATTTCTATCGTATGTAAAGAATCCAAGCAGTACATCTCTCCACAATAGTGTAAAATCTTCATAAATGTGTTCAATTATAAATCTACTGATGTCTTGCCAGTTTTCTTACATGAATACAATGCCAAAAAAGATGCAACACTGTTTCTGGGCGGTCATTACAAAAGGAGCAATTTGAGTTGATGTTTTCCTTCAACTTCTTCATATAGTGGTTGGCAGGATAATATTTATGAATAATTTTAAAGGAAACTTCCTTAATTTTGTTAACAAGGTATGTGTGTGGCAACATCCAAACTTTTTTCCAACAGATATTATCAATAAATCCATTCCAATAAGGCATGACATCCTGCTGAAACAAGGTTCGTATCGCTCTGTTGTTGAATGGACCTAAAGAGAAACAAATCTTTCCTACTGATGAGTCAACAGGGTCAATAGAATGTAGGCTCTGAGGGTCAGGTCTTGACACGTTCCTGAATAATAGAGCAACACCTGAGGGAATGGCATCTAAAACAATTCCAAAATCTTTAGGTGTTACAGGGACCTTGCAAAGTGATAAGAATTCCTTATAACTGAGTAAAAGGTGAGCCTCTGCATTTACCAGTTGGCTCACCAAAAGGATATTATTTCGGAACCAATATTCTAAAAACAAATAAGTATTTTTATACAATATATCCCGATTATTTCATATATAATATCTGTGTGGAGAAAAATTGTGTTAATAAATTAAGGAAATATGGTAATTTCAGTGAGCACAACTAGGGATATAGAGTACCATACCACTCAGCCATATGAGTCATAATACCCATAAAACCTAGCAATCAAACAAGGAAATGGTTCCAATGGTTTTTCACCATTCATTTTTGCCATAGGGAATTTTAGAAACACTTAAAATAAAGGCCGTGTTTCGTGTAGGCTTACCCTGACGAGACGTTTTGATAACCATGTAACTCTCTCTAGGACAAATTAAATATTATTAGTCACATACGCAAAATACAACAGGTAGACCTTACAGTGAAATGCTTACTTATGAGCCCCTAACCAAAAAAGCAGTTTAAAAAAAATATGAGTATGAATAAGAAATAAAAGTAACAAGTAATTAAAGAGCAGCAGCAAAATAACAACAGTGAGACTATACACAGGGGGGTACCGGTACAGAGTAAATGTGTGTGGGCACCTGTTAGTTGAGGCAATATGTACATGTAGGCAGTTACTAAGGTGACTTTTATCAATATATTTGCCTGTATTTACCCACTCCGCCCCCAAAATGAAATGCTAATGTAGTTATCATAAAATAACCAGTGTTGTGTTCGAGACCACCTAAAGCGAGACCGATCCAAAGCCAGAGCAAATTGAGTCAGAGTCAAGACCAAGACCGGAGAGGGGACAAGGAGTCCAAGAACGAGTTAAGACCAGAAACATCTGTTTTGTCCAGGACCGTAGTCTACACAGACCAGTGCACTATAAGCAATCAGCTCTACAGTAGGCCTTTATATGAACAAGCCATTTGCCACACGGGCCTGCCATCATACCCTTTCAACCTTCCTGTGTTCCAGGCAGTTGCAATAGTGCAACTTTAGATCATTAGAACGAATTCGCAAAAAGCCACAAAATACACCTGAATTTCTGCAAAAATGTAAACACCACTGAAGTCCTCTCACATTTGGAAACTTTACAGTTCTATTGATCAAACAACCATGAAAAGGTAGGCTCTCTTACTCAGTTATGCACATCAACAACTACAAGATCAACAACCAATGCTAGGCAGAGCAGGATGAGTTTAAATCTAATGAAGGAACATTAGATAAACCCTCTAACTTTTTCAGCTAGTTGGCTGTCAAAATTGCGCTGATAAACAATGGGGAATTGTAGCCTCCTCATCCTTCTGCAGCTTGCCATGCTTGTCCCAACCAAGCTAACTGGCTAACGTTAGCTAGCTTGTTAGCGAGATACTTCCAGAAACAAATGAGAGAACGCCTCACTCTGACGATTTTACTTGCCGTAGCAGAGCTGGTTAGCTGTTTACATGTTATCTAGAGCGTTCTTGACTATGTTTCCTGACACCGGTCATATTCAGCGGGTGTTGCGCATTTGTAAATTCATCAGTTCTGTGCTCTGGCACACTTGGAAGAGAGTGCTCTGAAATTGGAGTAGATAAAAAGAGTGAATTTGCGAACGCAAGAGATATGCCAACTGGATAACCAAATGATACCTGCATCTCTAGTTGTGTATATCCACCAGAAAACGATATGAGAAAAGACTCACCCACTCCTCCATTGGCATGACATCCTCTAAGCAGCTAGCTAGCTAACGTTAGGTTCCGTGTTTTAAGCTTTCTACATAAATATATACACTAGCCTATTAGCAACATTTTGACTGACTTGAGATAATTGCCCTTGCTAGTTCGATTGTATTGACATTCTCAGCGTTAGTTACATCTGTCCGTTTTTGACCAGAATATTGAGTCATTGAAACTGAAACAGCGCATCCAGAAAGGAGGCAGCAAACAATGTACCAGGCCAGCTGTGATTTACAACCTGACAGCAATATGTTTTGGACGACCAAGAAATGTATTGGTGAATTATATTAATCATGCATCTATTTATTCTGCCATCAATGCCTTCGTGTACGTCATGGAACGTTGAGTCAAATAAGCTATTATTAAAAACTCTTATAAAGCTGGTTTTGTAGCATAAACTGGGAATTTGATATTTTTTACTGATATTATGATGGTCTCTTTGAAACTTCTTTCCTACCCTACCGGCTTCCGATGTCATCCTTCTGTGAGCCGCTCCATGCCAAAACCATTTGAGAGCTGCACACTCTTGCTGCCTGAAGATGACGTTCTGCAGAAACTAGGCTGTGTACATGTGAATATATTTCACATGCTTTGCGATTGTGTAGGCTACTTTGAAAGAATCAGGAACCTGTCACACACTGAAGGCCTATAGGTTTGCCATTGCCACAGTACCAAACGAGCTCCTCCTTCTCGATAGTGGTTTTGATATGAGGCCAATTTCTTTTAAAAGTACCCCACAGGGTGCTCAACATTGTTATTGTATTTCTGTAGGAGGACAGCCCCTGCTTCTACGTCGCTGGCATCGGTGTACAAAGCAAATGGCCAACGGAAATCCGGAGCTGCTAGCACCGGTGCAGAGCCCAAAGGGTCTTAGCATTTCGTAACCTGATCAGAAGACGAAGGTAGGAAAACAAACCATCAGGAGTGACAAAATCAGACTCTTTGACTTGCTCAGTTAGAGTGACCTGCCAATATCTCTTCAGCAGATCAAACTTGCTAATGTACTTAGCAGTGCCAACACAGTCCACACAATCGTCGACCCTAGGCAAAGGGTACGAGTCTGACTTAGTAATGGTATTGACTTTGCGAAAATCGGGGAAAAAACATCCCCTTTGTTACAAATATACTGTGCGAACTCTACGGACTGTTGCCATGTTGTGCAATGCTGTGCTCAAACATAAACTCTACTTCACTATGGCGCTAACGTACTCCAACGGATTCGTTTTTTCGTGATTAAGGTGTTGCCCTGCAACAACCTCGCTCTCAGCAAGCTCAAAAGGACCTCTTAAATGATGTCCAAACAAGCTCATTCAGACTAAAACCGAGAGATTCCTGAACAACCACGCTGCAATCAGCACAAGGGGCCCTCGGAGTGTGGTGTCAGGAAAATAACCTCACACTCAACGTCAACAAAACTAAGGAGATGATTGTGGACTACAGGAAACAGCAGAGGGAACTCCCCCCTATCCACATTGATGGAACAGTAGTGGAGAGGGTAGTAGGTTTTAAGTTCCTCGGCGTACACATCACAGAGAAACTGAATTGGTCCACCTACACAGACAGCATCGTGAAGAAGGCGCAGCAGCGCCTCTTCAACCTCAGGAGGCTGAAGAAATTCGGCTTGTCACCAAAAGCACTCACAAACTTCTACAGATGCACAAACGAGAGCATCCTGTCGGGCTGTATCACCGCCTGGTACGGCAACTGCTCCGCCCACAACCGTAAGGCTCTCCAGAGGGTAGTGAGGTCTGCACAACGCATCACCGGGGGCAAACTACCTGCCCTCCAGGACACCTACACCACCCGATGTCACAGGAAGGCCATAAAGATCATCAAGGACAACAACCACCCGAGCCACTGCCTGTTCACCCCGCTATCGTCCAGAAGGCGAGGTCAGTACAGGTGCATCAAAGCTGGGACCGAGAGACTGAAAAACAGCTTCTATCTCAAGGCCATCAGACTGTTAAACAGCCACCACTAACATTGAGTGGCTGCTGCCAACACACTGACTTGACTCCAGCCATTTTAATAATGGGAATTGATGGGAAATGATGTATCACTAGCCACTTTAAACAATGCTACTTAATTTAATGTTTACATACCCTACATTATTCATCTCATATGTACAGTGCCTTGCGAAAGTATTCGGCCCCCTTGAACTTTGCGACCTTTTGCCACATTTCAGGCTTCAAACATAAAGATATAAAACTGTATTTTTTTGTGAAGAATCAATAGTCATTTAGGTCAACATTGGATCATTCAGAGATCCTCACTGAACTTCTGGAGAGAGTTTGCTGCACTGAAAGTAAAGGGGCTAAATAATTTTGCACGCCCAATTTTTCAGTTTTTGATTTGTTAAAAAAGTTTGAAATATCCAATAAATGTCGTTCCACTTCATGATTGTGTCCCACTTGTTGTTGATTCTTCACAAAAAAATACAGTTTTATATCTTTATGTTTGAAGCCTGAAATGTGGCAAAAGGTCGCAAAGTTCAAGGGGGGCGAATACTTTCGCAAGGCACTGTATATACTGTACTCTATATCATCTACTGCATCTTTATGTAATACATGTATCACTAGCCACTTTAACTATGCCACTTTGTTTACATACTAATCTCATATGTATATACTGCACTCAATACCATCTACTGTATCTTGCCTATGCCGCTCTGTACCATCACTCATTGATATATCTTTATGTTTATTTTCTTTATCCCCTTACACTTGTGTCTATAAGGTAGTAGTTTTGGAATTGTTAGCTAGATTACTTGTTGGTTATTACTGCATTGTCGGAACTAGAAGCACAAGCATTTCGCTACACTCGCATTAACATCTGCTAACCATGTGTATGTGACAAATAAAATTTGATTTGATTTGACAAGAGGGACCCCTTCATCCCAGTCTCTCAAACTCAAAGCAGTAAGCTCTCAACATAGACTTCAAAGTCTGATAATCTCTCAATAGCACATTGAGACTCTGGGTGGAAGACACTAGAGGGGAAAATTAGTTACACCCAACTGTTGTAGAACTTGCTGGAAGACCTTTGACATGAAATTCAAATTCGGTCTGATTGCACAATCCGCAGAAGTCCAAACGTTGACAATTGTTTCACCAGGGCCTTAATACTGGGAGCTGTGATTTTCCTCAGTGGAATAGCCTCAGGGAAACAAGTAGCCGCACACATGATGGTTACGAGAAACTGGTTACCACTCTTGGCTTCGGGAAAAGGACCAACACAGTCCACCAGAACCCTGCTGAAATAACACACACAGTGGGGCAAAAAAGTATTTAGTCAGCCACGAATTGTGCAAGTTCTCCCACTTAAAAATATGAGAGAGGCCTGTAATTTTCATCACAGGTACACTTCAACTATGACAGACAAAATTAGAAAAAAAATCCAGAAAATCACATTGTAGGATTTTTAATTAATTTATTTGCAAATTATGGTGGAAAATAAGTATTTGGTCACCTAAAAACAAGCAAGATTTCTGGCTCTCACAGACCTTTAAGTTCTTCTTTAAGAGGCTCCTCTGTTCTCCACTGTATTAATGGCACCTGTTTGAACTTGTTATCAGTATAAAATACACCTGTCCACAACCTCAAACAGTCACACTCCAAACTCCACTATGGCCAAGACCAAAGAGCTGTCAAAGGACACCAGAAACAAAATTGTAGACCTGCACCAGGCTGGGAAGACTGAATCGGCAATAGGTAAGCAGCTTGGTTTGAAGAAATCCACTGTGGGAGCAATTATTAGGAAATGGAAGACACACTGATAATCTACCTCGATCTGGGGCTCCACGCAAGATCTCACCCTGTGGGGTCAAAATGATCACAAGAACGGTGAGCAAAAATCCCAGAACCACACGGGGGGACCTAGTGAATGACCTGCAGAGAGCTGGGACCAAAGTAACAAAGCCAACCATCAGTAACACACTATGCCGCCAGGGACTCAAATCCTGCAGTGCCAGACGTGTCCCCCTGCTTAAGCCAGTACATGTCCAGGCCCGTCTGAAGTTTGCTAGAGAGCATTTGGATGATCCAGAAGAAGATTAGGAGAATGTCATATGGTCAGATGAAACCAAAATATAACTTTTTGGTAAAAACTCAACTCGTCGTGTTTGGAGGACAAAGGATGCTGAGTTGCATCCAAAGAACACCATACCTACTGTGAAGCATGGGGGTGGAAACATGCTTTGGGGCTGTTTTTCTGCAAAGGGATCAGGACGACTGATCCATGTAAAGGATGCCATGTATCGTGAGATTTTGAGTGAACCTCCTTCCATCAGCAAGGGCATTGAAGATGAAATGTGGCTGGGTCTTTCAGCATGACAATGATCCCAAACACACCACCCGGGCAACGAAGGAGTGGCTTCGTAAGAACCATTTCAAGGTCCTGGAGTGGCCTAGCCAGTCTCCAGATCTCAACCCCATAGAAAATCTTTGGAGGGAGTTGAAAGTTCATGTTGCCCAGCAACAGCCCCAAAACATCACTGCTCTAGAGGAGATCTGCATGGAGGAATGGGCCAAAATACCAGCAACAGTGTGTGCAAACCTTGTGAAGACTTACAGAAAACGTTTGACCTCTGTCATTGCCAACAAAGGGTATATAACAAAGTATTGAGATAAACTTTTGTTATTGACCAAATACTTATTTTTCACCATAATTTGCAAATAAATTCATAAAAAATCCTACAATGTGATTTTGTGGATTTTTTTCTCATTTTGTCTGTCATAGTTGAAGTGTACCTATGATGAAAATTACAGGCCTCTCTCCTCTTTTTAAGTGTGAGAACTTGCACAATTGGTGGCTGACAATACTTTTTTGCCCCACTGTGTATATATATATATATATATATTAGACACACATACACACACACACTACCGTTCAAAGTTTGGGTCACTTAGAAATGTCCTTGTTTTTTAAAGAAAAGCACAAAAAATCCCTTTAAAATAACATCTCATTGATCAGAAATACAGTGTAGACATTGTTAATGTTGTAAATTACTATTGTAGCTGGAAACGGCATTATCAGCAACCCCTCCTGTGCTCCAGTGGCATGTTGTTGTTTTTTCACCCTTATTTAACCAGGTAGGCTAGTTGAGAACAAGTTCTCATTTGCAACTGCGTTGTGTTAGCTAATCCAACTTTATCATTTTAAAAGGCCAATTGATCATTAGAAAACCATTTGCAATTATGTATGCCACTGCTGAAAATGGTTGTGCTGATTTAAAGAAGCAATACAATTGGCCTTCTTTAGACTAGTTGAGTATCTGGCGCATCAGCATTTGTGGGTTCAATTACAGGCTCAAAATGGCTAGAAACAAAGAACTTTCTTCTGAAACTCGTCAGTCTATTCTTGTTCTGAGAAATGAAGGCTAATCCATGCGAGAAATTGCCAAGAAACTGAAGATCTCGTACAACGCTGTGTACTACTCCCTTCAAAGAACAGCGCAAACTGTCTCTAACCAGAATAGAAAGAGGAGTGGGAGGCCCCGGTGCACAACTGAGCAAGAGGACAAGTACATTAGTGTTTAGTTTGAGAAACAGAAGCCTCACAAGTTCTCAACTGGCAGCTTCAATAAATAGTACCCGCAAAACACAGTTTCAACGTCAACAGTGAAGAGGCGACAGTGCCTTTAGACCACTGCGCCACTCGGGAGGCCCAGGACAAGGTGACTTTTATCAATATATTCAGCTCTATTTACTCTCAGATTCAAAAATGTTAATTAGCGTCAAAGTAGACATCATGCAAGGGTACAAATCCCTGCAAGCTCCTGCATATCATCTCTAGGTGAGACCTTTGCTAACAAGTACTTTGTCAATTTAAAACTTGCACAAGACAAACATGTTTATAATAAACTCAGCAAAAATAGAAATGTCCTCTCACTGTCAACTGTTTATTTTCAGCAAACTTAACGTGTAAATATTTGTATGAACATAACAAGATTCCATAACTGAAACATAAACTTAACAAGTTCCACAAACCTGTGACTAACAGAAATTGAATAATGTGTCCCTGAACAACGGTGGTGGTGGGGGGGTCAAAATCAAAAGTAACAGTCAGTATCTGGTGTGACCACTAGCTGCATTAAGTACTGCAGTGCATCTCCTCCTCATGGACTGCACGAGATTTGCCAGTTCTTGCTGTGAGATGTTACCCCACTCTTCCACCAAGGCACCTGCAAATTCCCAGACATTTCTGGGGGGAATGGCCCGAGCCCTCACCCTCCAATTCAACAGGTCCCAGATGTGCTCAATGGGATTGAGATCCGGGCTCTTCGCTGGCCATGGCATAACACTGACATTCCTGTCTTGCAGGAAATCACACACAGAACGAGCAGTATGGCTGGTGGCATTGTCATACTGGAGGGTCATGTCAGGATGAGCCCGCAGGAAGGGTACCACATGAGGGAGGAGGATGTCTTCCCTGTAACGCACGGGGTTGAGATTGCCTGCAATGACAACAAGCTCAGTCCGATGATGCTTTGAAACACCGCCCCAGACCATGACGGACCCTCCACCTCCAAATAAATCCTGCTCCAGAGGACAGGCCTCGGTGTAATGCTCATTCCTTCGACGATAAACGCGATTCCTACCATCACCCCTGGTGAGACAAATCCGCAACTCGTCAGTGAAGAGCAATTTTTGCCTGTCCTATCTGGTTCAAAGACGGTGGGTTTGTGCCCATAGGCGATGTTGTTGCAGGTGATGTCTGGTGAGGACCTGCCTTACAACAGGCCTACAAGCCCTCAGTCCAGCCTCTCTCAGCCTATTGCGGACAGTCTGAGCACTACTGGAGGGATTGTGCGTTCCAGGTGTAACTCGGGCAGTTGTTGTTGCCATCCCATACCTGTCCGCAGGTGTGATGTTCGGATGTACCGTTCCTGTGCAGGTGTTGTTACACGTGGTCTGCAACTGCAAGGATGATCAGCTGTCCGCCCTGTCTACCTGTCTTAGGCGTCTCGCAATACGGATATTGCAATTTATTGCCCTGGCCACATCTGCAGTCGTCATGCCTCCTTGCAGCATGCCTAAGGCACGTTCACGCAGATCAGCAGGGACCCTGAGCATCTTTCTTTTGGTGTTTTTCAGTAGACAGGCCTCTTTAGTGTCCTAAGTTGTCATAACTGTGACCTTAATTGCCTACCGTCTGTAAGTTGTATGCATGTTCATGAATTTTTATGGGCCATTGAACAAGCATGGGAAACAGGGTTTAAACAATTTACAATGAAGGTCTGTGAAGTAATTTGGATTTCTTCTAATTATCTTTGAAAGACAGGATCCTTATAAAAGGGACGTTTAGATAAAGGCTGTTAAGATTTCCTCTTGAAATCCGACATGTCCGTGGTAAGGACAACTTGGTTGCTGATTGTCCTCCAAGGGTGGTCAGGCAACAAGTTTTGTGTTTGACTGCACGTTTTGCTGTTTTTGGAAGTTAGTTGTGTCTTGATTGGGCTCGTTCCAAGTGGATGAGAGTTATAGAAATGTACGTGATTTTACCTGTTTCTCAAACGTAATTTTTTTTTGTCAGTAAAAAATGTATTGTAAAAAGTATATATACAGTATATAAAAAAAGTTGTCTGTTTTGTCTTGTATGTAATTGTTGACAGACAGACACCATGTTTCTATTGGAAATGGTGACGCATTTAAGTTGATCATGTTGTGAGATGGAAGTAATTTTCTGTTGGCGGTGAGCAAACTTCTTCAACAAAAATATAGGATATATTCAATGTCTAAAGGGGGAATGTATTACAGGCTTTGGTTTTTCCATTTTTATTTTGAGGTTGGACATTAGCATGTGGGGTGCACCGATTGGCATCACCTCGTTAGTCAGTATGTGTTAAACCTGTGCTGGTTTGTCATCTCGTTAGTGGGAAAGTGTTTCACCTGTGCTGGCCCAGGTGATATTTAAGAGTGGCTTGCCCAGTGCTTCAGTTGTCTTGAGAGAGGTGGAGATTTAATGCCTTTTTAGTTGGTACTCCCTATTTGAGTGTTTATCTTATCTTCCCTGTTTTTGTTTTGTTGTACTTTTTGATTTGCTTCCTATCTAAGTTTGGTGTGGGTTTTAATTTTGGACAAATTTAGTGGGTGCTCATGGTGGGTGTCTTTTAGGTCCCAGTTGTTGATAGTGACCTTTCAGTGGATACACCCATGAGTGTCTTTCAGAACCCTTCCTAAAACCCCCACCATTTTGGTTGTGGTCAGTAACTCTTTGTTAGTTCCACCTTCTGTTTGAGCGACATTATTTGGTTTTCTTGCTGGGGAACGTAATACACAGACCGATACCTGCATGTGCACCCATGTTCACAGAAGTGTATTGGTCACACACACACACACCTCTTTCTCTCCACAGATATTACTGATGATGGTGTCGGAAGCTGGGCTAGCAGAGGGTCCCAGGACCGCCAATACTCCCTTAGAGATAATCTGGCACACTGTTGGGAGGGAGAGGAGAAAACAGGGAACCAAATGAGCGTTAACATAGAATTTACAATGGCATTGAATTACACACTAGTTGCATATTGATACAGAGTACAATACAATATAAAAGCAGAATATGAAAGTATTGTTTACTTTTAAAATATACAAGTAAATATGTACATTTTGTTTTCTTGCATGTTTCTGGCAGGTCAATTCTTTTTTTGGCTTGGCTAGCCAGCTCGCTAATTGTTTTTGTTTGAATGATGCGTCTGGACACTGTACCAGCTTTTTTTGTTTCACCTGGCTGCTGGTTCCTGATCTTTTAAAACCATCAATTGAGGAGTTACCTAACGCTTGAGAGGAATGGGAGATGCAGTAGAGGAATGCAGTGCTGAGGCAGAGGGCTCGTAGTGAGGAGGACTGGCTACTACTCTGAACTGTGTGTGGTGTGCTTTCTAGCACCCAGCGCTGCTGAGGCAAACATTGTGAAGGAGGATCTACCATTAGTTTTCATTGAAGGCTAAATAGAAAGACTCCAATCACAACCTAGACATACTGTAGTGTCACCTACATGGGCCCAATATGGAGGGATATCACAACACTACATTATGCAAAAAAACAAAATCTCCCGGAATAAACACTTTTTTTTTTTTAGCATATCAGGCTGACAAGCGTGTCTTGGTTTGAGAGGCGTATCAAAGGGCGCTATCTCCAGAATTGTGTAACCATGTGCAGAGCCTGCGGTCTACGGAATCATACAGTGCGTTTGAAAGTTTTCAGATCCGTTGCATTTTCTACATTGTTACATAACAGCCTTATTCTAAAATATTTTATATAGTTTTTTCCCCCCTCAATCTACACACGATACTCCATAATGTTTTTTAGATTGCTCAGTTTGGCTGGGCAGCCAGCTCTAAGCAGAGTCTTGATGGTTCCAAACTTCTTCCATTTAAGAATGATGGAGGCCACTGTGCTCTTGGGGACCGTATATGCTGCGGAAATGTTTTGGTATCCTTCCTCAGATCTGTGCCTCGACACAATCCTGTCTTAGACCTCATGGCTTGGTTTTTGCTCTGACATGCACTGTCAATGGTGGAACCTTAAATAGACAGGTGCATGCCTTTCCAAATCATGTCCAATTGAACTTACCACAGGTGGACTCCAATCAAGTTGTAGAAAAGTCTCAAGGATGATCAATGGAAACAGGATACACCTAAACTCAATTTCGAGTCTCATAGCAAAGGGTCTGAATACTTATGTAAATAAGGTATCTGTTATTTTCTCTTTATTTTTAATACATTTACATCGCTTGATCGTTATGGGGTATTGTGTGAAGATTGAGGGAGAAAAATAATTAAATCCATTTTAGAATAAGGCTGTAACGTAACAAAATGTGGAAGTCAAGGGGTCTGAATACTTTCAGAATGCACTGTACAGCTTCCATAATTTAATTTGAAGTGTAAATTGGACAATGATGAATCAATACCCTGTTTACAAATTTTCCCATTTACAATGGTCTAGTGGTACACATACTTTCAAGCAGCACTGTATATGAACCCTACAGGGCTGGTCATTATTTTGCTATGAAATAAACATCCGTATCTATACCCCAATTCTTAATAAAGACATTCCAATTAAATTATATTTTCATTGCTAAATAAACCACTTTTGTTAAATAAGCAAACTCAGATTTAATGTGTGCAAAAATATGTGAGCCCCTTCAGTCAATAACTTGTGGCACCTCCATTAGCAGCGACAACTTGGAGTAAATGCCTCCTATAGCCAGTAATCTGACATCTGTTTTGAAGGATTTTTGCCCACCTCCTCCTTACAGAACGCCAATTGAGTGAGACTTGAGGGGTGTCTGGCATGAACTGCCTGCTTCAGGTTCTGCCACAGCATCTCGATTGGATTTAGGTCAGGACTTTGACTTGGCCAAAACACCAATCTTCTTTCTCCTGAGTCATTATTTGGTAGATTTGCATGAATTATTTGGGTCGTTGTCTTGCTGGAAGACCTATTTTCAGCCCAGCTTTAGCTCCTTGACTGATGGCCTTACGTTCTGTTCAAGAATCTCCTGGTATACCTCAGAATTCATGGTTCCCTTAATGATGTGGAGCTCCTCCACAGGAGGAAAAGCAGCCTCAGATCTGGACATTCCCACCACCATGCTTGACTGATGGTTTTCGAGGAACATAGAGGTGTTGATTGTGACCAAAAAGGTCAATTTTGGACTCATCGGTCCACAGAATGGACTTCCAGAAACCTTCAGGTTTGTCCAGGTGGTCTCTGGCAAAGTTAAGGCAGGCAGTTTGTTTCTTTTTTGACAGCAGAGGCTTCTTCCTAGCAAGCGAATTGATGTCATGTTAAAAGCTCTACATTTGTAAATGATTTGGATATCAAATCTTTTTGCGATTTTATATCCTTCCCCAGACTGATGTGCTCTCACTACCCTTTCGGCATGGTGTGCTTTGCATTTACCTGGATAGGTAACACCATCCAGGTAAATGCCCCGCCCAAACTCTTTCCTAACGATCTCTCCTTTGATAGGTTCATTTGGTACCCAATTGTTTACCCACCTGATTCTACTTGACTTAACCAATACAACTTGGGGTTCACTTATTTTGGCACCTGCTCTAATTCCCTTTTTAATTTGTTTTTGTACTACACACATGATTTCCTCTACACCAACATATGGTATTGGTAAATATGAACCTGTTATGTCAGATCAAAAAGACTGGTTCTGATAAAATGAAGATATCATGGTTTAAAAATAAATCTTTAATTGCACAAGGGGTTCACATACTTTCAAGCAGCACTGTGTGTGTGTGTGTGTGTCTGTGTGTGTGTGTATATATATACACTGCTCAAAAAAATAAAGGGAACACTAAAATAACACATCCTAGATCTGAATGAATGAAATATTCTTATTAAATACGTTTTTCTTTACATAGTTGAATGTGCTGACAACAAAGTCACACAAAAATTATCAATGGAAATCAAATTTATCAACTCATGGAGGTCTGGATTTGGAGTCACACTCAAAATTCAATTGGAAAACCACACTACAGGCTGATCCAACTTTGATGTAATGTCCTTAAAACAAGTCAAAATGAGGCTCAGTAGTGTGTGTGGCCTCCACGTGCCTGTATGACCTCCCTACAACGCCTGGGCATGCTCCTGATGAGGGGGAGGATGGTCTCCTGAGGGATCTCCTCCCAGACCTGGACTAAAGTATCCGCCAACTCCTGGACAGTCTGTGGTGCAACGTGGCGTTGGTGGATGGAGCGAGACATGATGTCCCAGATGTGCTCAATTGGATTCAGGTCTGGGGAACGGGCGGGCCAGTCCATAGCATCAATGCCTTCCTCTTGCAGGAACTGCTGACACACCCCAGCCACATAAGGTATAGCATTGTCTTGCATTAGGAGGAACACAGGGCCAACCACACTAGCATATGGTCTCAGAAGTGGTCTGAGGATCTCATCTCGGTACCTAATGGCAGTCAGGCTACCTCTGGCGAGCACATGGAGGGCTGTGCGGTCCCCCAAAGAAATGCCACCCCACACCATGACTGACCCACCGCCAAACCGGTCATGCTGGAGGATGTTGCAGGCAGCAGAACCTTCTCCACAGCGTCTCCAGACTCTGTCACTTCAGTCACATGTGGTCAGTGTGAACCTGCTTTCATCTGTGAAGAGGACAGGGCGCCAGTGGCGAATTTGCCAATCTTGGTGTTCTCTGGCAAATGCCAAACGTCCTGCACGGTGTTGGGCTGTAAGCACAACCCTCACCTGTGGACATGCACATTTGTGGCCTGCTGGAGGTAATTTTGCAGGGCTCTGGCAGTGCTCCTCCTGCTCCTCCTTGCACAAAGGCGGAGGTAGCGGTCCTGCTGCTGGGTTGTTGCCCTCCTACGGCCTCCTCCACGTCTCCTGATGTACTGGCAGCGTACTGGTAGCGCCTCCATGCTCTGGACACTACGCTGACAGACACAGCAAACCTTTTTGCCACAGCTCGCATTGATGTGTACCATCCTGGATGAGCTGCACTACCTGAGTCACTTGTGTGGGTTGTAGACTCCGTCTCATGCTACCACTAGAGTGAAAGCACCGCCAGCATTCAAAAGTGACCAAAACATCAGCCAGGAAGCATAGGAACTGAGAAGTGGTCCGTGGTCACCACCTGCAGAACCACTCCTTTATTGGGGGTGTCTTGCTAAATGCCTATAATTTCCACCTGTTGTCTATTCCATTTGCACAACAGCATGTGAAATTTATTGTCAATCAGTGTTGCTCCTAAGTGGACAGTTTGATTTCACAGAAGTGTGATTGACTTGGAGTTACATTGTGTTGTTTAAGTGTTCCCTTTATTTTTTTGAGCAGTGTATATCTCCCCACCGGAGACCAGGGTTCAATCCCTGTGTCCACTGTCCACCCTTCCTACTGTACACCCTTCCTACTGTCTTCCTTTCTGTCTCCCCGTCTACTTAACTACTGTCTGAATCAAGTATTAAAAGTGAGAATTCCACTTTTAAAAATTGCTTGACATTTCCCGCAATGGCTGTGTCCCAACCAGGGCCAATAGGGCTCTGGTCAAAAGTAGTGCACTATATAGAGAATAGGGTGCTGTTTGGGATCAAGACAAATAGTCAGCAGTCCATTTCTAATCCTGTTTCAGCTGTATCCATTTCCACAGCCAACCAGCCATGGAGAGGCCAAACTGGCCTGGGCCTTTATTGGAACTGGGGAACTGCATTTGTCATTTCCTTCCTGCCGGTCAACTAAAGGGTTACTTCCCAAATGGCACCCTATTCCCCATATAGTGCATAAATAGTATAATGTAGGGTGCCATTTGGGACGCAACCAATATGTTCTCTCAAGGCTTCAGATAAATAAAAAAGACTTTACATCCACTAGACTAGAGCAAGCATTGGAAATGCAGCCAGGTCACCCGTGATACAAGTCAGTATTCGATGTCCATCCATGTCTGAGGATGTTGGGAGATGACATGGAACATGGCCACTAAGGGCAACAGTGAACACTGTTACCTTCAAGTAGGTTTCGGTTTTGCTAAGGCATTTTGGACGGGGATGGCGGATGGGTGTAAACATCTGCTACTCGCGTCAAAGGTTGAATGTTTGAATTCAGCAATAGAAAGTTGTTTTTTGAGATTTTTTTGTTTTAAGCCTATCCCAAACCTTACTTTAACCATTCAGAGTTAATGCCTACACTTAACCATAAACACTTTGAAATTTGACGTTTGGAACAACTTTGAAATTTGTTTGGGAAAACATGGCTGAACATCTAATTCTGACATGAGACTGTTAGAGCTTGTTGTGTAAATGGTACATAGGACAAGGGGATTTGTTTCTAGCTGTAAGTCTTTGGCCGTATCCGAAAGCCTTCTAGTCTACTTACTAAAACTACATACTGTACTAATCACACTACATACTATTTAGAACGTACTGTTTAGTAAAAACGTATGACGAAAGCAACAAATATCAAGTTCATTAGCCTATGCCCTGAGGGAACTTGGTTCCAGTTACAGTTGGAACCTTTGTATTAAAACCTTTTATTTTTAATAAACACCAGCTTTGCCTCTGTCTTGAGCCTCTATGAATTTTCTCTCATCACTGCCCTCCAAGTGTTCTGCCACATAGAAAATACTTCAGTTTTTAGCACTGTATATCATTATCCTGACTTACTGGTGTCCCCTGTCTCGTACTCGCTGTCCCTCAGGAGTTCAAAAATGTCCACCTCCACTTTGCCCATCACAGAGAGGTTACTAACACGGTTGATGCCCTCTTTGGCCAGGGTGATAGCCAGGCGCTCACCACGACTGCACTCCATCGGGTCATCCAGAACAGCAGCTACAAGACACAGGGTGTGTTACGGTTCTGCCATTTGGAGGACTATGCCTAGGGTTGCAAAGTTTTGGTAACTTTCCCCAAATTCCCTGTTTTCCCAGAAATTCCAGTTGGAATATTCCTGGAATCAGGAGGGAATAAGGAATCCTCCAACCAGGTTACCAGCTTTTTAAACCCTAACTATGCCATCAATGCCATAGCCTGGTGCCAGATCAGTTTCTGCTGTATAGCCAACTCCTATGGCCACTATCTTGCCAAACATTACAGTTGAACTGCAACAGTATTCTCCCATTTGTGTTGATTGTGAGGACCTATAGGTTGGTATAATTAACATATTTGGGAAAATATTTTGCAATGAGCGGATTTTTATTTTGTTGATGAACATCTTTTTGGGGTGAATTTCTCCCAAGCATGATCAGTGAGTAGACCTTTTTATTGCTATATTTCTATGGCACAGGCTGTATTTCACAGGCAAAATAGCACAGATCTGTGCAAAATATACTGTCAAAATTATAACAATCTGCAGCATGATTTAATCAATTTTCAACAACAATGTGCATTAAAATTAGGTGTTTTTTTAATCACGAAATGATGCATGCAATACACACAATGCATTTGTGAGTTGCAGTATTTGGAACTCACAATGGATATTAATCCCTTCCCGCCTATGTGAAATATTGTTTATTTTGCTCACTGCTGTTTGCTCATGTAAAATGTCCCCCATTATGCATTTTCTCTAGAGGCAGAGCTAGAACAAAGGAGAGAGACAGACTGCAGTTGTCTGTGATAAAAAGTTTATTATGTTAAATGTCATGGGTTTTCTCTCTTTCCCCAAATGTTATGTACTGAATATGAAATAACACTCTCAGTCCAGTGTGAGGGAGTTCAAAAGTAGTGCAACCTAACAGAAATGCAATGACGGCTTTACTGCTCTCCAATAATGTTACATTCTTTGACACCCCCCCCCACCAACAGTGGGATTTGATTCACTTCATAAGGTAAGCCAATGCTTGGATGGCAAGGAGAGAGGGATACACAGACAAACTTTTAGTTATCGTTCATATACCATTCAGTGAAATGTTGACCTGTATGAGAAGCTTGTCATAGTGAATGTTGCTGTTAAATAAACAAGTTATGCAGGGTCAGACAATGCCCTGTTTTTTTCTGTTATTGTTTCCTTTAAGATAGAAAGCAATTTTCTGCTTCACAAATGCATTCAGTCACTAGAGCGTGCAAGGAAGTGACAGGAGCTCAAATTGAGATTGCTAATAGAAAAGCAACACAAGCCACATTGTAACCGAAGGTGCCAAGTCCTTTGTCACCATCAAACTATATTAGTTAATACAGCACAGTAAGCAGTATACGAGTATTAAATTAAGCCAGTTGTCACATCTCCAAATAGGATGATTTCCAATGTATGCAAATGTCTAATTTAAAGCAATGTTGAGTATTCAGCCAAGCTGTGGTATAAGCAAAAATAGCTCTCACCGATTTTAGTATTTTCCACATTCAAAAAATGCCAAATCCTTAAGGAGTGTTGGCATGATAGTGCACTGCAATTGCACAGGCAGGGGGATAGTTTGGTGCATTACTTACCCAGTCTCAAGGTGAATGGATTGCTGGATATGCGCCCTGCACACATGGCTAAGAGCAGCAGAGCGGCCCAAACCGGGTGCATCTTCTATGACTCCTCATGGGGCTTACCTTGGGGGTGCCCCTCTCACAGCCAGCTGCACACAACAAGAAGAAACCGTCAGCATAGATAGAATAGAGAACTATTCTATTCTCATCAACGCTGTGGTATCCCAGGACTCCCTGGGAAGCAGTGACCATTGTTATTGTGTGTACTATAAATGGACAATGCATAATCAATAACTTATCAACAAATTGGCATACAATGCACTAAATAAAAAAATAGGCCTGTCAAATAAAATGTATTATAAAATGAATTTACTCTACCGCAGCAGCACACAACGGCACCATATTTGGGTCCTCATTCTCAGGTTGTAAGCTGGGAAAAATTTAATGTATTACGCCGTCATAACTATAATACAGCTGCTTCTTTTGTCAAGTGAATAGTAATACACATGCATTATTAACCAGAGAGACAGAACATTCAATGTTTTCATTTGAAAACCTGCTCTGCTCTTTGAGGGTTGTATTACTGGGCAGTCTACCACTAATATGCTGGTAATTCATTTATCACGATGGGGAAGTGGCAATTAAGCAAACACACACAATGCTCAATCAATTCTCCCATATGCAATTACTGCAGATCACCGTGAATGGCTTTAAATGGCCCATGTGTAGGCAGCCATTGGCCTATAGAATACTGAATAGTGGGATGTCCAACCTGGTCTCGGAGCATTTTGTATTATTCTGTATGTAAATCCGAGACACTCTGATTAGTATGATATGTTACGTTTGGTATGGTGTGTATTAATTTGAGGATATGTTCAGAATTTACTAATCTAAAAATGTGTTACGAATTGGCAAACCGAAAATTAGTTAGCTAGGCTAGGGGTTAGGGTTAGCTAAAAGGGTTACGGTTAGGGGAAGGGTTGGCTAACATGCTAAATAGTTGCAAAGTAGATAAAAAAGTATTAAGTAGTTGAAAGGTTGCTAAAATGCTGAAGTTGTCTGTGATGAGATTAGAACTCGCAACCTTTGGGTTGCTAGACGTTTGCATTATATGCAGTTTGTTTTTGCCTTAAGTAACCCTCTTTCTTGTACTTACTTTATCATACAAATTTTAGCGTCCCGGATTTACATCTATGAGACCAGACTTAGATGTCTGTGAGTGTATACCACCTATGCAGTAACAACCTATGTATGTTGTAACAGAGCTTGCACAATAGGCTATAAATTGTTGGACAAAACAGACAAAAAACAGCAAATCGGCTCCAAGTGATTTTAATTTAAGAATCTATTCCCAAGTATTCCCATGCATAATAGAGAGAAACATGTGATTGTATGCAAATGTAAGCAAGGTTTGAAATGATGTATGTTTTAGTCACATATCTGTTTTGGCTTGGTTTGTATAGGGTTACGTTCAACTTTAAAGAAATCACAGACACAGTACCTCAGTTATTATTAAGACATGTAAAATATAGGTACAAAGAGTTTCAAACATCATTCAAGTGCACCTGAGCATGTACAGTGCCCTCAAAGTATTCACACCACTGGACTTTTTCCACATTTTGCTGTGTTACAGCCTGAATTTAAAATGGACTAACTTGAGATTGTGTCACTGGCCTACACACAATACTCCATTATGTCAAAGTGAAATGTATTTTTTACAAATTAATACAAAATTAAAAGCTGACATTTCTTGAGTCAATAAGTATACAACCCCTTTGTTATGGCAAGCCTAAATAAGTTAAGGAGTAAAAATGTGCTTAACATGTCATATAATAAGTTGCATGGCCTCAGTGTGCAATAATCATCTTTAACCTCATCTCTATACCATACACATACAATTATCTGCAAGGTTCCTCAGTCGAGCAGTGAATTTCAAACACAGATTCAACCACAAAGACCAGGAGGTTTTCCAATGCCTCGCAAAGTAGAGCACCTATTGGTAGATGGTTAAAAAAAAATCCTTTGAGCATAGTGAAGTTATTAATTACACTTTGGATGGTGTATCAATACACCCAGTCACTACAAAGATACAGGCAATCTTCCTAACTAACTAATCTTGCTAGAGAGGAAGGAAACTGCTCAGAGATTTCACCATGGAGCCAAACAGTTAGTTTTATCCTGTCACAGCCATTAAAATCTGAGGATGGATCAACATCATTGTGGTTACTCCACAATACTAACCTAAATGACAAAGTGAAAAGGAAGCCTGTACAGAATAAAAATATTTCAAAACATGCACCCTGAGTGGAATAAGGCAGTAAAGTAATACTGCAAAAAATGTTTGGGGCAAATCCAACACATCACTGAGTATCACTCTGAATATTTTCAAGCATGGTGGTGGCTGCATCATCTTATGGGTATGCTTGTCATCGGCAAGGACTAGAGAGGAAAACCTGGTTGTCTGCTTTCCATCAGACACTGGGACAAATTCACCTTTCAGCAGGACAATAACCTAAAACACAATGCCAAATATACACTGGAGTTCCTTACCAAGAAGACATTGAATGTTCTTGAGTGGCATAGTTACAGTTTTGACTTAGTTTCGGCTTGAAAATCTAAGACAAGACTTGAAAAGGACTTTCTAGCAATGACAGAGCTTGACAGAGAACCAACTTGACAGAGCTTGACAGAGAACCAACTTGACAGAGCTTGAAGATTTTTTTTATATAGAATAATGTGCAAATATTGTAAAATCCATGAAGCTCTTAAAGACTTACCCAGAAATACTCACAGCTGTAATCACTGCCAAAGGTGATTCTAACATGACTCAGGGGTGTGAATACTTATGTAAATTAGATTTCTTTATTTCATTTTCAATAGGGGGAAAAATAATTGAATACATTTTGAATTCAGGCTGTAACACAAAATGTGGAATAGGGTCAATGGGATATGAATACTTTCTGAAGGCATGTGACAATTTTACTTAAAGATCCCAATGCAGCTGTTTTCATCTCAATATCACATTATTTCTGGGTAACAATTAAGTACATTGATCATTTTCAATTCGAATGGTCAAAAAGAAACAGAAATAGCTTCTTAGCAATTTCTCAAGCAAGAATTTAGCTAGGACTGTGTATTTGTATGTAATTTTCCCTTTTTGGGGGAAATTGTAAAGTCCCTTTTTGTGGCATCTGACCACACTACCGAACAGTAGTCCAGGTGCAACAAAACTAGGCCCTGTAGGACCTGCCTTGTTGATTGTGCTGTTAAGAAGGTAGAGCAGCACTTTATTATGGACATACAGTGCCTTGCGAAAGTATTCGGCCCCCTTGAACTTTGCGACCTTTTGCCACATTTCAGGCTTCAAACATAAAGATATAAAACTGTATTTTTTTGTGAAGAATCAACAACAAGTGGGACACAATCATGAAGTGGAACAACATTTATTGGATATTTCAAACTTTTTTAACAAATCAAAAACTGAAAAATTGGGCGTGCAAAATTATTCAGCCCCCTTAAGTTAATACTTTGTAGCGCCACCTTTTGCTGCGATTACAGCTGTAAGTCGCTTGGGGTATGTCTCTATCAGTTTTGCACATCGTGAGACTGACATTTTTTCCCATTACTCCTTGTAAAACAGCTCGAGCTCAGTGATGTTGGATGGAGAGCATTTCTGAACAGCAGTTTTCTGTTCTTTCCACAGATTCTTGATTGGATTCAGTTCTGGACTTAAATTTCGCCATTCTAACACCTGGATATGTTTATTTTTGAACCATTCCATTGTAGATTTTGCTTTATGTTTTGGATCATTGTCTTGTTGGAAGACAAATCTCCGTCCCAGTCTCAGGTCTTTTGCAGACTCCATCAGATTTTCTTCCAGAATGGTCCTGTATTTGGCTCCATCCATCTTCCCATCAATTTTAACCATCTTCCCTGTCCCTGCTGAAGAAAAGCAGGCCCAAACCATGATGCTGCCCCACCACAGTGGGGATGGTGTGTTCAGCTGTGTTGCTTTTACGCCAAACATAACGTTTTGCATTGTTGCCAAAAAGTTCAATTTTGGTTTCATCTGACCAGAGCACCTTCTTCCACATGTTTGGTGTGTCTCCCAGGTGGCTTGTGGCAAACTTTAAACAACACTTTTTATGGATATCTTTAAATGGCTTTCTTCTTGCCACTCTTCCATAAAGGCCAGATTTGTGCAATATACGACTGATTGTTGTCCTATGGACAGAGTCTCCCACCTCAGCTGTAGATCTCTGCAGTTCATCCAGAGTGATCATGGGCCTCTTGGCTGCATATTTGATCAGTCTTCTCCTTGTATGAGCTGAAAGTTTAGAAATAGAAATATTTTTGTATCCAAATCCGGCTTTAAACTTCTTCACAACAGTATCTCGGACCTGCCTGGTGTGTTCCTTGTTCTTCATGATGCTCTCTGCGCTTTTGACGGACCTCTGAGACTATCACAGTGCAGGTGCATTTATACGGAGACTTGATTACACACAGGTGGATTGTATTTATCATTATTAGTCATTTAGGTCAACATTGGATCATTCAGAGATCCTCACTGAACTTCTGGAGAGAGTTTGCTGCACTGAAAGTAAAGGGGCTGAATAATTTTGCACTCCCAATTTTTCAGTTTTTGATTTGTTAAAAAAGTTTGAAATATCCAATAAATGTCGTTCCACTACATGATTGTGTCCCACTTGTTGTTGATTCTTCACAAACAAATACAGTTTTATATCTTTATGTTTGAAGCCTGAAATGTGGCAAAAGGTTGCAAAGTTCAAGGGGGCCGAATACCTTCGCAAGGCACTGTATGTTTTTCCAGGAGCAGACTATGCTCAATAATGTATAAAGCCACACTGAAGTCTTAACAAAATAGCCTCCACAATCTTTTTATCATCAATTTCTCTCAGCCAATCATCAGTCATTTGTGTAAGTGATGTGCTTGTTGAATGTCCTTCTCTATAAGCATGCTGAAAGTTTGTTAATTTGTTTACTGTAAAATAGCATTGTGTCGGATTAAACACAATTGTGTTATTCTTCACTATTCTTAGAGGAATGACTTTTGCTTCCTTCCAAGCCTGGGGGCACACTTTCTGGTAGGCTTAAATTGAAAATATGGCAAATATGAGTGGCAATATCGTCCGCTATTATGCTCAGTAATTTTCCATACAAGTTGTCAGTCCCGGTGGCTTTTCATTGTTGATAGACAATAAAAATTCACCTCTTCCACACTCACTTTACAGAATTCAAAATTACAATGCTCGTCTTTCATATAATTTGGTCAGATAGACTTGAATGTGTAGTGCCAGTGTTTGTTGCTGGCATGTCATGCCTAAATTTGCTAATCTTGCCAATAAAAAATAATTAAAGTTGTTGGCAATATCAGTTGGTTTTGTGAGGAATGAGCCATCTGGTTCAATGAATGATGGAGCTTAGTTTTCCTCTTTACACAACATTTCATTTGAGGTGCTCCAAAACGTTTTACTTTAAATCTGTCATTTATCTTTGTTTCATAGTGTAGTTTATTCTTTTTATTCAGTTTAGTCACAGGATTTCTCAATTTTCAATACATTTGCCAATCGATTGTGCAGCCAGACTTATTTGCCATTCCTTTTGCCTCATCCCTCTCAACCATATAATTTTTCAATTCCTCATCAATCCACAGGGATTTAACAGTTTTTACAGTCCCTTTCTTAATAGGTGCGTGCTTATTAGTAACTGGAACAAGCTATTTCATAAATGTGTCAGTGTCTGTTTGCTCCTCATTATACACCATGGACCAACAACATAGGAATCACTACAAAACTTATTTTATGACCTCTTATACACTATATTAGGCCCAGCCTTTGGAACTTTTGTTTTCCAAGTTATGGCTACTATATTGTGATCACTACACCCTATAGATTTGGATACAGCTTTCAAGAAAATGTCTACAACATTAGTAAAGACGTGATCAATATATGGTGATTTCATTCCTGTGCTGTTTGTAACTACACTGGTAGGTTGACTGATAACCTGAACCAGGTTGCAGGCACTGGTTACAGTTTGAAGCTTTTTCTTGAGTGGGTAGCTTGAAAAAATATACCTCTGTTTATCACATACATTATCAAGCATTTCACACATGTTACCCAGATAATGACTGTTAGCACTTGGTGGTCTATTACTTCAACAGTGAGAGATGAGATCCTGAGATCCTCTAATCTTTACAGGAATGTGGTTATGAATATAAACAACACCTCCCATTGGCATTTATATATTTTCTGTAAAAGTTATAACCTTGTATTGCTACCACTGTATCATCAAAGGTATTATCTAAGTGAGTGTCAGAGATAGTCAGAATAGGAATGCCATCTGTTACTAGCAAATTATTGATTTCATGAACCTTGTTTCTTAAGCTACATATGTTAACGTGGGCTATTTTGATTACTTTTCTTCTGGGATGTTTACTTGTTTTTATTTCTTTACTGAGAAGCTTAGCAGAAGTAGATATGCTCATGTTATTTATGTTAGTGCAAGGTGAGCTGCACACAGTGGACTTCCTCCTAGGGCACACCTGCTCAGTGCTAACAGTATACATTTGGTTCATATGCACATGATTACTGCATAAAATAGCTGTAGGATCAGCAGAGGCATTCAGGGTAGTTCGAGGGACATACATTAGGTTACTTACATTGTCTACCAATGCCGTTGGTGTAATGTACATCTTCTGAAGCATTATGACAACTCTGCGTCACAATGGTAGAGATTAGCTGGGCTTGGGTCATTGATAAGTCATTGTCTCAACACAGCCTTATAATGCTGTGAAAGGATCCAGGAACCCAAATGATTTGGGTGGATTCTATCCTCCTCATAAAACTTGTTTTGTTTCCAAAAGGTATTGAAATTGTCAACAAAATTACACCCATTGAGATGTAATAACCACATAGCCAGTTGTGGCAGTGGTCTGAGTGGGGAGGGGATAACTGAAATCTAGCTGATATTGGTCTATTAAATAATGTACCACCTGGTGATGTCACCAGGCATGCCAAAACTACATCCCACCAAAAGAGCCTGAAATTTCAGGCGGCCTTTTCAAAAAGAGACAATGACTAACACCTGCCTCTGATTGAGAACCATATCAGGCCCAAACACAGAAACAGACAAACTAGACATCCAACATAGAATGCCCACTCAGATCACACCCTGACCAAACAAAACATAGAAACATACATACAAAGCAAACTATGGATTTAAATTAATCTCCTGTATTTTATTTACTATACAGTGGCTTGTGAAAGTATTCACCCCCCTTGGCATTTTCCTATTTTGTTGCCTTACAACCTGGAATTAAAATACAATTTTGGGGAGGTTTGTACCATTTGATTTACACAATATGCCTACCACTTTGAAGATGCAAAACATTCTTTATTGTGAAACAAACAAGAAATAAGACAAAAAAATGAACTTGAGCGTGAATAACTATTCACCCCTCCAAAGTCAATACTTTGTAGAGCCATCGTTTGCAGCAATTACAGCTGCAAGTCTCTCGTGGTATGTCTCTATAAGCTTGGCACATCTAGCCACTGGGATTTTTGCCCATTCTTCAAGGCACAACTACTCCAGCTCCTTCAAGTTGGATGGGTTCCGCTGGTGTACAGCAATTTTAAGTCATACCAAAGTCCGGGCTTTGACTAGGCCATTCCAAGACATTTAAATGTTTCCCCTTAAACCACTCGAGTGTTGCTTTAGCAGTATGCTTAGGGTCATTGTTCTGCTGGAAGGTGAACCGCCGTCCCAGTCTCAAATCTCTGGAAGACTGAAACAGGTTTCCCTCAAGAATTTCCCTGTATTTAGCGTCATCCATCATTCATTAAATTCTGACCAGTTTCCCAGTCCCTGCTGATGAAAAACATACCCACAGCATGATAATGCCACCACCATGCTTCACTGTGATGGTGTTCTCAGGGTGATGAGAGGTGTTGGATTTGCGCCAGACATAGCGTTTTGCTTGATGGCCAAAAAGCTCAATTTTAGTCTCATCTGACCAGAGTACCTTCTTCCATATGTGTGGGGAGTCTCCCACATGCCTTTTGGCAAACACCAAACGTGTTTGCTTATTTTTTTCTTTAAGCAATGGCTTTTTTCTGACCACTCTTCTGTAAAACCCGGCTCTGTGGAGTGTACAGCTTAAAGTGGTCCTATAGACAGATACTCCAATCTCTGCTGTAGAGCTTTGCAGCTCCTTCAGGGTTATCTTTGGTCTCTTTGTTGCCTCTCTAATTAGTTGCTTCTCTGATTAATTCCCTCCTTGAGTTTTGGTGGGCGTCCCTCTCTTGGCAGGTTTGTTGTGGTGCCATGTTCTTTCCATTTTTTAAATAATGGATTTAATGGTGTTACGTTGGATGTTCAAAGTTTTGGTTATTTTTTATAACCCAACCCTGATCTGTACTTCTCTACAACTTTGTACCTGACATGTTTGGAGAGCTCCTTGGTCTTCATGGTGCTGCTTGCTTGGTGGTGCCCCTTGATCTTATTTAGGGGCTTCATAGCAAAGGGGGTGAATACATATGCACACACCACTTTTCCGTTTATTTATTTTTTAATTTGAAACTAAGTCTTTTTTTAATTTCACTTACCAATTCTGACTATTTTGTGTATTTCCATTACATGAAATCCAAATAAAATCCATTTAAATTACAGGTTGTAATGCAACAAAATAGGGGAAACGCCAAGGGGGATGAATACTTTTGCAAGGCCCTGTAAGCACTTATATTCCTACCTTTTTGACTTGTTTAACTCCCAGTATCAAATGTCTGCCAATGTTGAATGTTATGGTTAAAGTTTGACGTCAAACTGGGCCAAGGGCCCACTGATAATATCCATGACACTATGTAATTCTGTAACCGCTGATATTGTCTTCCTCCCGGGCTGGTATTTACAGAACACTTGATACTGTTGGATTAGAATATAAAGGGTCTTTCTCCAAGAGGTCCGCTATACATTTTTTATCTGCTTTATAAATAGAACCCAGGAAAATATGTTTAATATATTTAACCTTTATTTATCCAGGCGAGTCAATTAAGAACAAATTATTGTTTACAATGAAGGCCTGGTAAAAAGGTATCGCTATTTTCTTCTCATAATGTAGCATTCCGCCTAACAGTGTATAGGATCACATAAATATGAAAACAAACTGATTTTGGGACATTTTTGGAAAGCAGTCGAGTGCGTGGCTGAACCCTGTCTAGTGTGTAGCACAGCCACTTTCCTAATAAAATATTTTTGTAGGAAGAATGCCAGGACAAACTTTCTTATGGATTCATTTAACCGTTACCAAGGTAGGACTGCAATCTAACTTTTGTGGGAAATACAGTATGCTAGCTAGTCAGTGGTGTAAAGTACTTAAGTAGTACTTCAAACTATTTTTAGTTAAGTATTTGTTTGGGGTATCTGTACTTTACCTTACTATTTATATTTATTACAACTTTAACTTTTACTCCACTACATTCCTAAAGAAAATATGTACATTTTTCTTCTATACATTTTTCCTGACACCCAAAAGTACTTGTTACATTTGGAATGTGCAGGCAGGACAGCAATATGGAATAATTCACCACCTATCAATAGGTGGGGCTCACTAAACACATATACTGGATTTGTAAATTATGTCTGAGTGTTGGGAGTGTGCCCTTGTCTGGCAGTAACAAAACAAGAAAATGTTGATGTATACTTTACTTTAACTCAAGTATGACAATTCATTTTTTCCACCACTGTACTTAAGTATATTTAAAACCAGATACTTTTAGACATTTACTCAAGTAGTATTTTACTCGGTGACTCACTTTTACTTTAGTAATTTTCTATTAAGGTATCTTTACTTTTACTCAAGAATGACAATTGAGTACTTTTTCCATCACTGTAGCTAGGTAAGTTTTGGGTGTCTGTTGAAAAATGGTCTACTAACTTTATGATAATAGTTCATATGGGTAACATATTCTCATGGGTTTATATTATTTTAAATTTTTTGGTGGTTTTTATTTTTGCATCGTGCTCTCAATGTGTCCGTTGGCATTAACATTAGCTGCCAGCTGCCTCCCAGAGCATGTGGAAGGCAATAGTGCTCAGCTAGCTGGCTAACCTTGGGCTGGCTTTGCAAGGTAATACATTGGAACAACCATTGCTTGTGGTAATAAAAAACACTGCAGTCATTGTCATGTACAGGCAGCATTTTGGTTTAAATGAAAATCCTATGGAGGCTATTTGGAAACAATAGCAAGTCTGCGTTGGAAATTCAACAATGTAAAAGCGAAGCAGCATACTCCTCTTGCTAATCTTGGCCTGTCCTTATATATAAAAATGAATGATTCCCACAGCTCTACAGTATTAAACACATTATGGCTGCAATCAAAAGATAAAATGCCAATGACATCTCTATTTGCATAATGAAACTACCATTTTGGACGTTAACCTTTAAGTTAATGGATCTGCGAGAGTCATGCTACTGGCTTAGTTGGTAGCATGGCGTTTGCAACGCCAGGATTGTGGGTTACAGTAGATTCCCATGGGGGACAAGTATGAAAATGTATGCACTCACTACTGTAAATCACTTTGGATAAGAGTGTCTGCTAAATGACTAAAGAATGCGATCCTGGCTCCAAGATACCAAAGTTCAAATTCAATGCCTCCGAATTGATATGCAGGGCCATGGTCCGATGTCTCTAACATGAGAATACTCTCAGCAGAGATTAGGAACATTGTTGAGAGGACACCGTGAGGAATTAATGAAGTTTTGGAGACGAAATGTTGACATTGACACTTCTGAAGTAAGGAAAGCTTAGGGAGCTCAGAAACCCAATGGACTGTGGAGCCGTGACACATCATTGAACGAAGTAAGGACCTATTTGAAATAAGACTTAATTGGACTCTTTAATTTGCATTTCATTATGCATAACTGTTTTACAGACGTGATTTTGCCATTTCAGATTAACCACTTTAGAAGATTAGCGGGCACAATATTAGTGGCTATTTCATGAACTAAAAAGAGGTTGTGGCTTTGAAATTCAATCAAATTTGAAATAATGTTCCCTTATTGCAACCTTTCACCCAAGCTGTTGTTGGTTGTAAATCAAGTGCAGGGTTCCATGCCGGAATCTCATCAGTATTCATTAAAACTAATTTGATGAAGCAAAAGGTGATCCTGAGATAATATTTTGTTCTGCTGGGCAGCAGTGATACACCCTGTGACTGATCTCAAACATCTCCCCTTCAAGTGAAGAGGAAATGCAGTACACACTGCCATGACCCTGATTGAAGACGCACATTAAATAATATCCACAGGAGAAAGAAAACACGGTGAGAAAATCCCGAGCAAGCTGCAGGAGACAGATATAGCTGATACATCTCCGGGCTCATCCCCCATCTGTGGTGTTTGACTCTCCCTGGAAATAAATAGTGGTGTGAAGAATCACCTTTTTAATATGCGGACTGCATAAACAGAAACAAGACAGGTGGTGGGATTCACAATAGGATTAAGCTGAACAGGAAGATACTAGGACTGTGATATCAGTTTTGTGCAGCGAAATGTCACTAATGCAACTCTAATACAGCCTTTCTGGTGCAAACTATTTCTGACAAAGTTCAATTTCTGGCTAGATAGCAGAGAGCAAGAGTTATTTTCAATATTGATGTCTGGCTAAAAATGTGAGTCAAAATGCAGGGTTGGAGCAAATTGTTGCCAGAAAGCCCTTTAGTCTAACAATCCAGCTGAGGTTTGAAGACACAATCCTCTTTGGCTATGCCTCCATGTGGTGTGGTGACATGGCATCATACCAAAAAGCATGGCTGGGTGAATTTGATCCCTCTCATCTAGCAGCTATTCAACCAAATAGTTTACTTCTGCAGCCATTACCACTTTACAGTGGTGTGCTTTCATCCAGGTCTTATTGGTCAGGAGGAAAATAGTAATCTCTGAACCAAGAACCCAATTTCGCATGCGCTAGCTAGCTAACATGATTTACTTCTGGGAGAGGAAGTGGCTGAATTTAAACTAATAGAAACAGCAGATTCTGCTCCTCCCCAGTACAGAACCACTATGAACATGACCAAAGACACTTATTGATAAGACCGGGAACAATTAGAATTTCCCATAGGAAATAAATTCACTTAACCGTCATGTTAACACTAGTTGGGCTTGTGTGTTTGTCTACCGGATAGCTACCACAGTGCCACCAACGAGAATCAGCCTTAGCAAAGCATCTGCACATGTGCACAGGGATTTCCCCCGCTCTAGAAACATTATTTTCCTCACAATGATTGTATCCATTAACTTGTAGGTTGTTGGGTTTTAATGAAAAGAGGTGTCTTATGAGAAGTTCGATAAAATATGACAAACCCTATTTACACGTTTGGCAATGTTTGATCGGAGGAATAGGTCTATACGCTCTTCCACCAACCCCTGCGTGGCTGGTTGTCATACTACAATGCAAAAAAGTGTGACGGCTAACGCTAACAAGCTAAGCCATATTTTTTTTACTTTACAGTTAAACTTCCCACCTCCTCTTCAAGCACCACTTTGATTCCCAAACTGGGGTACATGTAACCCGGCCATCGGGAGTACGCCAAATCAAAATGTGATTCACTTTAAAAAAAAATATATATATATATATATATATATATATATATATATATATATATATATATATATATATATATATATATATATATATATATATATATATATATATATATATATATATATATATTTCCAAACAGTCCATTTATATTTTCTAACTGGGCTATACATTTGGGTGTTTTTTTTTTCTCGCCTGAGTAGTCTCGTTTCACTGCCAAAAGTGTCAATTGAAATATCAAAATAATAACACAATGTCAAATACAGGTAGCCTAGTCAAATAATTAACATACAATCACATTAACCGTTACTCTCTCGCGGGAATTCCACTAACGGTCCGCATGTAGCCAAACATAGCTGCTGCTCATGTTGGTATCTGTACTGATGGCGCAAGCCATGACAGACATAGTGGAGTGGCATGCAAGTAGTTGCTCCCAAAGCCACTTGGGTACACTGCAGCATCCACCGAGAGGCTCTTGCTGCCAAGGGAATGCATGACCGCTTGAAAGACATTTTGGACACTACAGTGAAAATGGTTAACTTTGTTAAAGCAAAGCCTCTGAACTCTCATGTATTTTCTGCACTATGCAATGTTATGGGCAGCAATCATGTAATGCTTTTACAACATACATAACTGCGCTGGTTATCAAGGGGCAAAGTATTGACACATTTTTTTTTAATTGAGAGATGAGCTTAAAGTTTTCTTTACTGACCATAATTTTCACTTGTCTGTCCGCTTGCATGATGACGAGTTTCTCACACGACTGGCCTATCTGGGTGATGTTTTTTCTTGCCTGAATGATCTGAATCTAGGATTACAGGGACTCTTTGCAACTATATTTAATGCAGTACAAAAATGAGACTATGATTAAGCAGTTGGAGCTCTTCTCTGTCTACATTAACAAGGACAACACTAAGGTTTTTCCATCAATGTATGATTTTTTTTCTGTGTGCAAATGAACTCAAGTTTACGGACAATATCAAATGTGATATAGCGACGTACCTGAGTGATTTCGATGTGCAATTACGCAGGTACTTTCTTACGGATGACACAAACAACTGGATTCGTTATCCCTTTCATGCCATGCCTCCAGTCCACTTACCGATATCTGAACAAGAGAGCCTCATCGAAATTGCAGCAAGCGATTCTGTGAAAATTTAATTTAATCAGAAGCCACTGCCAGATTTCTGGATTGGGCTGCGCTCAGAGTACTCTGCCTTGGCAAATCGCGCTGTTAAGACACTTATGCCCTTTGCAACCACGTACCTATGTGAGAGTGGATTCTCGGCCCTCATTAGCATGAAAACTAAATACAGGCACAGACTGTGTGTGGAAAATTATTTATACATTTTTATTTCACCTTTATTTAACCAGCTAGGCCAGTTGAGAAGTTCTCATGTACAACTGCAACCTGGCCAAGATAAAGCAAAGCAGTGCAACACAAACAACACAGTTACACATGGGATAAACAAACATACAGTCAATAACACAATAGAAAAAAATCCATATACAATGTATGCAAATGTAGTAAGATTAGGGAGGTAAGGCAATAAATGGCCATAGTGGCAAAATAATTACAACGTAGCAATCAAACACTAGAGTGATAGATGTGCAGAAGATGAATGTGCAAGTAGAGATACTGGGGTGCAAAGGAGCAAAAAATGTTTTTTTAAATATGGGGACAAAGTAGTTGGGTGCTACGGGTGGGTGCTGCTATCGTTACCAGTGAGCTGAGATAAGGCGGGGCTTTACCTAGCAAAGACATATAGATGACCTGGAGCCAGTTTGTTTGGCGACAAATATGAAGTGAGGGCCAGCCAACAAGAGCATACAGGTCGCAGTGGTGGGTAGTATATGGGGCTTTGGTGACAAAATGAATGGCACTGTGATAGACTACATCCAATTTGCTGAGTAGAGTGTTGGAGGCTATTTTGTAAATGACATCGCTGAAGTCAAGAATAGGTAGGATATTCAGTTTTACGAGGGTATGTTTGGAGGCATGAGTGTTGGATGCTTGAACTGTTTGGGCACAGACATGGATAGCATGACAGAACTCTGCAGGCTATCTCTGCAGTAGATTGCAACTCCACCCCCTTCAGCAGTTCTATGTTGGCGGGAAATGTTGTAGTTGGGGATGGAAATTATAGAATTTTTGGTGGCCTTCCTAAGCCAGGATTCAGACACGGCTAGAACATCAGGGTTGGCGGAGTGTGCTAAAGCAGTGAATAAAACAAACTTAGGGAGGAGCCTGCTGATGTTAACCTGCATGACACCAAGGCTTTTACGGTTACAGAAGTAAACAAAAGATAGTGCCTGGGGAATAGGAATGGAATTGGGGGCTACAGGGCCTGGGTTAACCTCTACATCAACAGAGGAACAAAGGAGGAGTAGGATAGGGTACGGCTAATGGCTATAAGAACTGGTCGTCTAGTGCGTTGGGGACAGGGAATAAAAGGAGCAGATTTCTGGGTGTGGTAGAATAGATTCATGGCATAATGTACAGACAAAGGTATGGTAGGATGTTAGTACAGTGGAGGTAAACCTAGGCGTTGAGCGACGATGAGAGAGGTTTCGTCTCTTGAGGCACCAGTTAAGCCAGGTGAGGTCTCCGCATGTGTGTGGGGTAGGACAAAAGAGCTAACAAAGGCATTTTGAGTGGGACTGAGGGCTCTATAGTGAAATAAAACAGTAAGAACTAGCCAAGACAGCAGTACACAAGGCATATTGGCATTAGAGAGAGGCATAAAGCAAACACAAGTGTTGATCAGGAGAGCTAAGACAACAACGGGTAAATGACGATGAATGGGCAGAGCGGGTTAGTTAGGTACATACAGGACCTGAGTTCGAGGCTGGGGCCGACAGGTAAACAAAATTAGGTACCGTGTTATGAAACGGTCTAGGGGGAATCAGCTGTGTAGCCGAGTGATCATAGGGTCAAAAGAGCAGCAATACGTGAGTCAGGGTGCCATTCGGCAGACACCACTACAATAGGTGAGCAGGGAACACAGCGTTCAGAAAAGCTAGCAGCTCGGCGCTAGTAGATGGTTCTTCGGCGACATTTTAACAGAATAGCCTGTTGAGACCCCCTCGGACTGTTATGTCGGTAGACCAGTCATGATGGATCGGCGGGGCTCCGTGTCGGCAGTTAAGGGTCCGGGCCAATTGGCAAAATAGGTATTGTAGCCCAAGAATTGGCTGAAGGACCTCTTCGGCTAGCCGGGAGATGGGCCTAGCTCGAGGCTAGCTCCAGGCTAACTGGTGCTTGCCAGTTAGCTAGGAGTAGCCACTCAGATAGCAGCTAGCTAGCTAGCTAGCAAATTCATTTTGATCTATCAAATAACTGATGGACACAGTAATATTTCAGTAGTGAAATTAGGTTTATTGGATTAACAGAAAATGTGCAATATGCATCAAAACAAAATTAGACAGGTGCATAAATTTGGGCACCCCAATAGAAAAATCACATTAATATTTAGTAGAGCCTCCTTTTGCTAAATTAACAGCCTCTAGATGCTTCCCATAGCCTCTAATGAGTGTCTGGATTCTGGATGATGGTATTTTTGACCATTCCTTACCAAACATCTCCAGTTCAGTTAGGTTTTATGGTTGCCGAGCATGGACAGCCTGCTTCAAATCATCCCACAGATTCTCAATGATATTCAGGTCTGGGGACTGGGATGGCCATTCCAGAACATTGTTTTTGTTCCTCTGCATAAATGCCCGGGTAGATTTTGAGCAGTGTTTTGGGTCGTTGTCTTGTTGAAATATCCAGCCCCGGCATAACTTCAACTTTGTGACTGATTCTTCAACATTATTCCCAAGAATCTGCTGATATTGAGTGGAATCCATGCGACCCTCAACTTTAACAAGATTCCCAGTACCGGCACTGGCCACACAGCCCCACAGCATGATGGAACCCTCACCAAATTTTACTGTGGGTAGCAAGTGTTTTTCTTGGAACGCTGTGTTCTTTTGCCGCCGTGCATAACGTCCCTTGTTATGAACAAATAACTCAATCTTTGTTTCATCAGTCCAAATGTGCGTTTGCATACCTCAAGCGACTCTGTTTGTGGCGTGTGTGCAGAAAAGGCTTCTTCCGCATCACTCTCCCATACAGCTTCTCCTTGTGCAAAGTGCGCTGAATTGTTGAACAATGCACAGTGACACCATCTGCAGCAAGATGATGTTGTAGGTCTTTGGAGGTGGTCTGTGGGCTGGTTTTGACCGTTCTCACCATCCTTCACCTTTGCCTCTCCGATATTTTACTTGGCCTGCCACTTCTGGCCTTAACAAGAACTGTGCCTGTGGTCTTCCATTTCCTCACTATGTTCCTCACAGTGGACACTGACAGCTTAAATCTCTGCGATAGCTTTTTGTAGCCTTCCTCTAAACCATAATGTTGAACAATCTTTGTTTTCAGGTAATTTGAGAGTTGTTTTGAGGCCCCCATGTTGCCACTCTTCAGATGAGAGTCAAAGAGAACAACAACTTGCTTGATTGGATGCACTTGTCTATGAAGTTCAAGGCTTAATGAGCTCCACAAACCAATTGTGTGTTCCAATTAATCAGTGCTGAGTAGTTACAGGTATTCAAATCAACAGAATGACAAGGGTGCCCACATTTTTGCATAGCCTATTTTTCACGTCTGATTTAATTTCATACAACTTAATATTGCTACACTAAAAATCTTTGTCTGGACAATACCCCAGTACTCAGCTTTTATTAGAAAATGAACGGCATGCCACTGTGATCATTTTCTGTGACGACAGAGTAAATTATTATGCAGCCTCAGAGGGGTGCCCAAACTTTTTCATACGACTGTATGTGCATCCTTTCAAGCACATCCTTCTCATTAACCTGTTGTGAGTTATTCACAATTTTCGATTAACAAATAACATTTTATATTTAATGGTTAAATAAAGAGCACAATTATTGCTTATTTTAATTTGTGCCCTGGTCCTTTAAAGAGCTCTTTGTCAATTCCCACGAGCCGGCTTGTGACGCACTCATTCTTATGTTTAATAAATGTGTGTGTTTGGGTGACAGGCTTACAATGATGGCAAAAAACAACATTTGAGAGTGCGCTGACCCTGGTGCTAGAGGGGGTACGCAGCTGGAGGTTGAATGTTTGAAGGGGTACGGGACTGTATAAAGTTTGGGAACCACTGCTCTAAAGAATCAGTCGCGCTGTGCACATCATTTTAGATTTTTCCACCTGAATCTCAGATTCATCAAAGTTCACTGACAGATTTCCAAGTTTTAAATAAGACTGTTACAAGACATTATCATAATACCCACAATGCATGACCTTTTCTAAACTGTTATCAGGTAACACACAGTTAAACTACAATATGAGCCATTTGAAAACAGCAAATATTGCACCTGGAATGACATGCATTGGGACATTTTATACAAAGAGAAGTGAAATGGTTTAGGAAAGGGATGATTATTTACAAGGCTCCATTTCAAGATGTTTATTGATTTACATGATTTGATTTCAATTCTACAGTCATGAAAGTGCCTCAGGAAACGTGGTGTCAGCATAAGCCAAAACACAGAAACTGCAGAGGGACGGTGTTAGACTGGGGAACAGAATGGCAATAGTACTCTACTCTCTTTGGCAGCGGAAAACGTGACTGAAATGAGGAACAGTCAGCCCACGTCATCGACTCAAATCTTCAGGGCATTGGCAGGCCAAGACAATTTAATTTTAAAGTCCCAGGAAGGCAGGCATATTATCACAGTCATTATAAAGCTTCTAGCTTGCAGCCTAACAATAAAGAACCTATGGATAAACATTCAATAGATTTATTGGCATGAATAATCAATGGTTTGTGCAATAGTGAGTAACAGGTCTTTTCATTTTAGACACAATATGGCCAAGAATGTGGAACGAGCCTGATATACAAAGTTATTCTAGATGTCACCATTACTTCAAGGCATTAGTATTCGAAAGTTAATGAAAGACAACTAATGACGGTGTCCAGAAAGTCAGCAAGTATAGTAATGTTCCTTTAACACAATATCCTGAGATGTAGGCTATTCAAAATGGCAACTTTTAATTAAACTTTTAATCCAATTCAAGATGTCTATGTTCCTTACTTATAAGATAACAACATGATTTTTCCGACGTGCTTGATGCTTTGTAGTCTTTAACTGAATCTTTAAAAAATGTATGAAAGCACAATAGACCAAAGTATTACCTATTTTAGTGGAAAAAAATCTTAACAAAATATAAATTTACATGATATTAGCTACGGTGGTGCACTCTAAATATAATGTACAGATTTCATATCAAATCATTTTAACAATACAATTATGAACAATTTCTTTGGTCTAGGTCTAAGGTGCATTTGAGTTCTAGATGTTGCATATTTCCAACGTGACCAAATTTGCAATTCTCGAGGCCTTCACTCCACAGTTAAGCAAGTAAGGCTCTCCATTTTTAGGTTCTCTATATTCATACCTGTCATATCTCTTAGCCATCAGACCATGCTAGTCCTTGAGACACTGCTTTGATCTCAGCCTCAGTACAGTGCTGCAGCTTCCTTGGTTCAGGTAACTTCAAACGCGTTCATCAGTTCAGGTCGACACGTCTTCCCTACCAGACAGTAAGTCAGTCACATGGTTGAAGAATGGGTTTAGATCACCCTTAGAGTACTGTACTCACAAGCTGCATGACTGACAATGTCTTATAACCCTCTCATTACCTAAAAGTAAAAATAATCTATTTTAAAATAATATACTACTTTGCATAACATGAATAACCAGCTCCTCAAACATCAAAGGCATTATGGCAAAGCAGGTGGCAGGTTGGACACAAGATAATTAAAGGTACTAAATATATTCTAATATCTCTATCAAACTGGTTTAATACCCTGCCTCGTGTTAGAAACACTAGGTTTTCATTCACAATGGGGATGAAGGATATCTTTTATATCCTAGAGTTCTCCCAAAGCAAACATTAGGCTACAAAAATTATAGACAGCTGCCACCTAGGTTTTTTGTTGTTTGAATCTTTCTCCACACAGAATGAATAACAGCTTTCAAGCCACATGAAATTCTTTCTTCCCAAGATACAGAGGTGTGTCTTTTCGAAGACACTCGTCAGATAATTATTTAAATGGTTGAATAAAGAAAATGTCCAAATCTGAAGAGCCTTTTTAAATTTAAATATCATGAAGTATACATGAGACCCACCAAAGATCACCTCTGTTGGATTTCCTCAGGTAGACTCTTCTCCATTAGAACTATGTTTCCTTTCAACCTAGAACTTTTGATTTTCAGAGACATTAATTAATATCGGCCCATCTTGAGTGAGGCACATAACCCTAATCAGTGCCGATTTTAGCATGTAAATCTTGGTGGGGCAAACTCTGCGACAAGCGGTGCCCACAAACATTTAGGGCCTACATAAAGCTGTCCCAACAGCAGAGCTTTCTTTCCAGCACAATGGAGTGAATCATTACCACCGCTACACTTGGCTATCAGCGGAGCCTTGTCTGGTAGCGACACAATTCATTCAGCCTCATTTACTGCCTTTTTTAAAAACATAGCTGATACGGCTGACCATATCTCCCTGGCATATTACATCATTTATGCAGCAGCACATAAGACATTTTTGGACTCCCCTTGTTGTGTGCGGCAGTCCTTCATTGGCAAATTTTGACATCAAAGAAAAATATTGTTGGATTGTTGGATGACCATTCAAAACATATTTTCCCAGTCTGACTTCCCAGTTGCAATGCTTGCGGTTAGCCAAGGTCACCGATTCCCGCCAAACAACTCATTGTTGAATTTGCGATTTACAACTTGTTGTGAAATGTTTATATCCAATGGCCGATGAGCACCGATATGTTTTATCATACTTTCTCTTCATTATTTCTCTTCATATGACAAGGATTAAAAATGATTTGCCAGTAGACTTGATTCACGATGATGACTGCTAGCTAAGATTGTGCAAGTTTTTTATTTTTTTTATTTAACCAGGTAGGCTAGTTGGGAACAAGTTCTCATTTGCAACTGCGACCTGGCCAAGATAAAGCATAGTAATTCGACACATACAACAACACAGAGTTACACATGGAATAAACAAAACATATTCAATAATACAGTTAAACAAAAGAAAACAAAAAGTCTATATACAGTGAGTGCAAATGAGGTAAGATAAGGGAGTTAAGGCAATAAATAGGCCATGGTGGCAAAGTAATTACAAAATAGCAATTAAACACTGGAATTGTAGATGTGCAGAAGATGAATGTGCAAGTAGCGATACTGGGGTGCAAAGGAGCAAGATAAATAAATAAATACTGTATGGGGATGAGGTAGGTAGATAGATGGGCTGTTTACAGATGGGATATGTACAGGTGCAGTGATCTGTGAGCTGCTCTGACAGCTGGTGAGGGAGATATGAGTCTCCAGCTTCAGAGATTTTTGCAGTTCGTTCCAGTCATTGGCAGCAGAGAACTGGAAGGAAAGACTACCAAAGGAGGAATTGGCTTTGGGGGTGACCAGTGAGATATACCTTCTGGAGTGCGTGCTACGAGTGGGTGCTGCTATCGTGACCAGTGAGCTGAGATAAGGCGGGGCTTTACCTAACAGAGACTTGTAGATAACCTGTAGCTAGTGGATTTGGCGACGAGTATGAAGCGAGGGCCAACCAACGAGAGCGTACAGGTCGCAATGGTGGGTAGTGTATGGGGCTTTGGTGACAAAACGGATGGCACTGTGATAGACTGCATCCAGTTTGTTGAGTAGAGTGTTGGAGGCTATTTTATAGAGGACATCACCGAAGTCGAGGATCGGTAGGATGGTCAGTTTTACGAGGGTATGTTTGGCAGCATGAGTGAAGGATGCTTTGTTGCGATATAGTAAGCCAATTCTATATTTAATTTTGGATTGGATATGCTTAATGTGAGTCTGGAAGGAGAGTTTACAGTCTAACCAGACACCTAGGTATTTGTAGTTGTCCACGTATTCTAATTCAGAGCCGTCCAGAGTAGTGATGCTGAATGGGCGAGCAGGTGCAGGCAGTGATCGGTTGAATAGCATGCATTTAGTTTTACTTGCATTTAAGAGCAGTTGGAGGCCACGGAAGGAGAGTTGTATGGCATTGAAGCTCGTCTGGAACACAGTGTCCAAAGAGGGGCCAGAAGTATACAGAATGGTGTCGTCTGCGTAGAGGTGTACCAGAGCAAGAGCAACATCAGTGATGTATACAGAGAAGAGAGTCGGCCAGAGGATTGAACCCTGTGGTACCCCCATAGGTCTGGAGGTCTGGACAACAGGCCCTCCGATTTGACGCATTGAACTCTATCAGAGAAGTAGTTGGTAAACCAGGCGAGGCAATCATTTGAGAAACCAAGGCTGTCGAGTCTGCCAATAAGAATGTGGTGATTGACAGAATCGAGAGCCTTGGCCAGGTCGATGAACATGGCTGCACAGTAATGTCTCTTATTGATGGCGGTTATAATGTCGTTTAGGACCTTGAGCGTGGCTGAGGTGCAACCATGACCAGCTCTGAAACCAGATTGCATAGTGGAGAAGGTACGGTGGGATTCGAAATGGTCGGTAATCTGTTTGTTAACTTGGCTTTCGAAGACCTTAGAAAGACAGGGTAGGATGGATATAGGTCTGTAGCTGGTTGGGTCTAGAGTGACACCCCCTTTGAAGAGGGGGATGATCGCGGCAGCTTTCCAATCTTTGGGAATCTCAGACGATACGAAAGAGAGGTTGAACAGGCTAGTAATAGGGGTTGCAACAATTTCGGCAGATAATTTTAGAAATAGAGGGTTCAGATTGTCTAGCCCAGCTGATTTGTAGGGGTCCTGATTTTGCAGCTCTTTCAGAACATCAGCTATCTGGATTTGGGTACAGGAGAAATGGTGGGGGCTTTGGAGGGTTGCTGTGGAGGGTTCCGGGCAGTTGACCGGGATAGGGGTAGCCAGGTGGAAAGCATGGCCAGCCGTAGAGAAATGCTTATTGAAATTCTCAATTATAGTGGATTTATCGGTGTTGACAGTGTTTCCTATTCTCAGAGCAGTGGGCAGCTGGGAGGAGGTGCTCTTATTCTCCATGGACTTTACAGTGTCCCAGAACTTTTTTAGTTAGTACTACAGGATGCAAATTTCTGTTTGAAAAAGCTAGCCTTAGCTTTCCTAACTGCCTGTGTATATTTGTTCCTAACTTCCCTGAAAAGTTGCATATCACGGGGGCTATTCGATGCTAATGCAGAACGCCACAGGATGTTTTTGTGCTGTACAAGGGCAGACCGGTTCTATATTTTTTAAATGGGGCATGCTTATTTAAGATGGTGAGGAAGGCACTTTTAAAGAATAGCCAGGCATCATCTACTGACGTGATAAGGTCAATGTCATTCCAGGATACCCCGGCCTGGTCAATTAGAAAGGCCTGCTCGCAGAAGTGTTTTAGGGAGTGTTTTACAGTGATGAGTGGTGGCCGTTTGGTCGCAGACCCATTACGGATGCAGGCAATGAGGCAGTGATCGCTGAGATTTTGATTGAAAACAGCAGAGGTGTATTTGGAGGGCGAGTTAGTTAGGATGACATCTATGAGGGTGCCCGTGTTTATGGATTTGGAGTTGTACCTGGTAGGTTCATTGATCATTTGTGTGAGATTGAGGGCTTCAAGCTTGGATTGTAGGATGGCCGGGGTGTTATGCATGTCCCAGTTTAGGTCACCTAGTAGCACAAGCTCAGAAGATAGATGGGGGGGGCAATCAATTCACATATGGTATTGAGGGCATGCTGGGGGCAGAGGGAGGTCTATAGCAAGCGGCAACAGTGAGAGACTGGTTTCTGGAAAGGTGCATTTTTAGAAGTAGAAGCTCGAATTGTTTGGGTACAGACTTGGATAGTAATACAGAACTCTGCAGGCTATCCTTGCAGTAGATTGCAACACCGCCCCATTTGGCAGTTCTATCTTGGTGGAAAATGTTATAGTTAGCGATGGAGATTAAGGTTTTTGGTGGTTTTCCTAAGCCAGGATTCAGACGCGACTAAGACATCCGGGTTGGCAGAGTGTGCTAAAGCAGTGAGTAAAACAAACTTAGGGAGTAGGCTTCTAATGTTAACATGCATGAAACCAAGGCTTTTACGGTTACAGAAATCAACAAATGAGAACACCTGGGGAGTGGAGCTAGGCACTGCAGGACCTGGATTAACCTCTACATCACCAGAAGAACAGAGGAGAAGTAGGATAAGGGTACGGCTAAATGGTATACGAACTGGCTGTCTAGCACGTTCGGAACAGAGTAAAAGGAGCAGGTTTCTGGGCACGATAGCATAGATTCAAGGCATAGTGTACAGACAAAGGTAAGGAAGATGTGAGTACATTGGAGGTAAACCTAGGCATTGAGTAATGATGAGAGAGATATAGTCTCTAGAGACGTTTATACCAGGTGATGGCATATGTAGGACGTGGGACAACATGGTTGGTTAAGGCATATTGAGCAGGGCTAGAGGCTCTACAGTGAAATAAGACAGTAATCACTAACCAGGACAGTAATGGACGAGACATTGATATTAGAGAGAGGCATGCGTAGCCAAGTGAACATATGGGTCCAGTGAGTGGTTGGGCTGACTGGGAACACGGCGATTCAGACAGGTAGTAGGCCGGGGCTAAACAAGCTAGCAGTTAGCAGACCGGGGCTGGCAAGCAAGCAGTTAGCAGGGGCTAGCAGTTAGCAGACTGGGGCAAGCCTTCTAGCAATTAACAGACCGGTGCTAGCAAGTTAGCCTTTGGGGGACGTCGTGATGGGGGTAAGTCTGTTTTTGCCTCTTCGTGTGGTGACGTCGATAGACCAGTTGTGGAATTAGTAGGGTTCCAAGTAGCTCTTGGTAGCTAGCAGGCCTAGCTGGTTAGCAGAATGGGCCTTCAGCGGGTGTCGCGCCTGAGGGGCCTGTTGGAATCTTTGGGCAGATTATGTCGGTATTCCAGTTGTAGAGGATCGGCGGGGTTCCGTGCCCCGTACCGGCAGTAGAAGGGGTCCGGATATTGTAGCCCATGAGTGGGCTTCGGTGGTAGCACAGGAGCCCTGGCGGGCTAGCTTCAGGCTAATTGGTGCTTGCTCCAGGATGGAAACGCTAGCCAAGAGTGGTCACCCGGGATTGCGGTTAGCTAGTTGCGAAGATCCAGATGAAAATATTCAGAGTTTGTGGTAGGAATCCGGGGAAATGGAGAGAAAAATAGGTCCGTTATGCCCTGGTTTGAAACGCGTTGTACGAACTGGCGAGAGCTTTCCGAGCTAAAGGTTAGCTGATGACCTCTAGCAATGGTTTGCTAACTGATAGCTGGTAGGTAGTTAGCTAGCTAGCTTCAGTTGAGGTATTCCAGTTTGGAGGTAAATAGAAATACTTTAGAAAAAAGCAGATCCACGCAAGGTGGGTTGCAGGAGAGTATTTAGAAGTTGAGGTTTAAGAAATTATTTTTGTGTCCAACAGTGTAAGTATCCATGGCTCGTTACCAAAAAACAATTATAACAGATTATCACTATAACAGCTGGGAAATACATTAGCTACCATTGCCATGTTGCTGACTGAGGAAAGATGCTTGGCTTTAATTGAGTCCACACATATAGATAATGCAGAATAGAATTCTTGAAATGGCTGGAGTCTGGAGTTACAAGGAGAGAGGTGATTTATTGGACAAGGGACATTTTGGGGAGCTGCTTAAATATTCTCTGAAATATGACCTGTGGCAAATAAGGACAAAATAAAAAAGCAGTCTTTTCTCAGAGGTCAAAAACCTTTCCAGTAAATTGGGTGTGTGGATGAGGAGGCCTGGTCATTGAAGCTGATCACTGATATCCTGCTACACTTGACGTCAAGTTTATTTTACCAGAAAATAATGAATTAAGGTCTCTATAAAGTCAGTCCTCCAATGTTTACAATGGTGACGTCTGAAGAGTGACAACCAGCCTCAAGCTCTACTGCTCCAGCACTGAGGTGGGAGCAGAGTGACTGTACCAACGGCAAAGGATCTTAAAAAGTAAGTACAGGGGTGTGCAAAACTGGCTTGTACCACAGTTGCAACCTAAATGAGTCTTAATGGCAGGGCCTGTATTCATAAACACGAGGCACTTTATCTTGGACCATTTTTGCATTTTAGATCATAATTAATATGATTACATGGGAGCTAGTCTCTTTTTGATAGAAAATGGTTAACATAGAAAAATCTAATGTGTGCATAAATGTATCCTTTACAAGACTAAAACTGTAAAACAACTGTCAATACTGTTTGCTTGCACAGTGTGGCACCCTTTTTGTGCTTCATCACTAGAGGCCTGCAAATATTAAATGTATACTTTGAAGTTCCTTAAATTCATTGTAGGTGTCCAAAAAAACAAGATGTTTTTCTGGGAGTCTAGTCAAACCTTCTGTAGTAATTACACGTGCCTGCAATAAATTAATACAACAATAGATTAGTCCCCTAAGTGCTAAGTGCTCCAGAACATTGTTTTTATTTCTAACCATTGCTCTTCTAGACAATAAGATTTTTCAGCATGTCAGCAATCATAATTTGTCATTAAGGCTTATTTACATTAAACGTGCCCCAAAGTAAACTGCGCTGTCAATCAAAACCTCATTGGATAATGGACACTGAACTGCCTGATTCATCCGCAGTGGGAAAAACCTGGTTGAAAGACGTCTGTATGACGTCTTTTAAAGAACTCTTATTCTGGTCGCAAACATGTTTTATGACCAGAATACTACGTATTTTTCTGACCACCATACGACCAGCTGGTGATAATTCTGACCACTATATTATTTGCTACCGGTATAATGTACTGGTCATAGTTAAGACTTCATCATAACCTGGTAATGACCACCTGACTACAGCTTATTACCTACTGTAAAAAGTATTGCAGGGGATAAAGTTGGATATTGAAAACATTGTTCATTACATTTATTTGTTTCCATAGTTACCAATTAGTTTCAATCTGCAAAACATTCTTACATTTAAAATAAATCAAACAATTCTATGCACATCTGCATACAGTAATTCTTTCATAATTTACCCACAGACATTACATGCATAGAAAGACTGGGGCAGAGTATATGAAGGCGTATTGCTTTTTATTATTGATGATTATTAAGATTGGTGTGGTGGGGAAGATCCTCATCAATGACCTCTGAGCAAAGAAGGTGATCTGGAGCGCAATGGCCCTTTTGAAGAGTGGTGTGATGGGTCAGATCTGCAGTGATGAGAATCAGTGCATTAGAACTTTATCGATTTAGAGATTTTTTAACTAGTTATAGCTTAGAGATGTCTTCAAACAAGAGCAACTTGCTCATTTACATACTTTAGGTCCTCCTCCACCACAGCGGTCAGGTGCACATTTTAGGACTTTACCGACGGCCCGCAACAAACTGCCAATCTACTTAGAAAAGTAAAACAAGAATGCATGAGGACATGGATGACCACTTAGCAGTCAAATATTAGTATTATTATTTGTGCAAATTTCGAGAAACTGTTGTTTTCCAGCTGTGTTGTTGTGTAGCCTACCAGGCGCTCTGTCCCAATGGCCGTATGGAATGTTGACGCTTGAGCAAGAAGGCTGCCTGCATGCAGAGATCTATTGCTGCGGCAAGGCATAGTTTCAAATCCAAGTTTAAGTTGAAACTGATATGCCTACCTGCTTATTTAGATACAGAAATGTAAATAAAATGACTGCACGTATTTATGTTAATTGCTTAAAAACCTTACGGGAAAATTTAATTGTCATACTGTATTTCCAGGGTCAAATTAAGGTGCGATAATTTTACTAATTATTGGTGGAAATAAATGGGATAAAAATATTTCGGGGGTAAATCATGGTGTATTATATAGGATAATGAAATAAAATACATAGGCCTATTTGTTAAATTCTGAAAACAAATTTCGTCATAATAGAACATCAAAATTGAATTCAATGGAACAGAAGGAAATGTGCGGCAAAACAGTGCAATTACACAGACAAAAGATGACCATTAGAAAACAAAACATACCTAAACTACCACCCAGTAAGCAAAATTATGTTGAAAAGACGTCAGACATTGACATGTGTAAGCAGTAAGTTCCAGACATTGCCATGTGTAAGGGAATAAGGTATGTAAGCCCATGTGTAAGCAGTAAGAATTTGTTCTTTACTGACTTGCATAGTTAAACAAAGGTTAAATAAAATTATATAAAATAAACGTGCCTTTCAGGTGCTGAATGAAAGTTTAGAAAATATAATTTCTGGATGTTGAAAAAATATCTTATACGGACGTTGAAAATACGTATTTTCAGTACGTTGAATTTGGGTGCTGAATGAAAAGGTGAAAATATGTATTTTCCGGACGACAAAAATACGTATTTTCAAGACACTGAAAAGGCATAATTTACAGAAGTTGAAAATACATATTTTTCGGAAATTAATTCTATGGCCAAATTTCAACTGCACATACATTCAATTAAATAAGCATTATATCACAATAATAATTTTTCAAGCCTCTTGATATTAAAAAAAAAGTATTGTTATTATTGTTTCCATCGGTCACATGCACTTATGTTAGCTTTTTCAAAAGCTTTGAAACTGGCAGCAATGATGTTCAAAGTAGTCCAAAAAACTCATATTTCAAACATCCAGCCTGACAAAGGATACATTTTATGCCTCACCATTAAGTTAGATATTGCCAATACATATTAACAAAGGCGTGCACATTTGGTTTTGATATTTCATGTTTAATATTCATGTAAGATTTAGTCATTATTACAGAATAAACCAACAGACCCCTTCAACTAGAATAACGTTTTTGTTTATCTACCTTAGTTGAATGCACTGACTCTAAGTTGCTCTGGATAAGAGTATCTGCTGAATAAACAAAATGTAAATGTAAAAACAAACACTTGCAAAGTATGCTGGGTATTATTCGAATGCCCTTGGACCCCAAGCCAGTACAAATTTGTTCGGTGCGATCCAAATCATAGACATCTAGGTTGTTTCACAAGTTTGAATATTACAGTAGAGCATAGTACAGTATGGTACAGAACAGTAAGGTTTTATTCAGTAGAGTAGGGTACAGTACACTATACTTTACTCTAGTGTGCTTTACTATATTGTACTATACTTTACTGTACTGTGTACTGCACTCTGCTGTGCTCTACTGTACTGTATGTACTGTGCTGTCCAAACTTGTGAAACATAGTTGTCTAAGATTGGTTCAGATTTTGTCTGAACCAGACCAAATCTGAACCAATGATAGACTTCTATGTTTGGGCCAAATCAATTATAGACTATGTTTCGGCCAAATATAGGCCGGACCGGACGTCTGTGGACATTGAGCTCAAGGCCAGTCCAAACCAGACAAAATCTAAACCAAACATCGAAGTCTATGATTGGTCTGGACCAAAAAATTACGTCCTTGGACGTTGAAATCAAGGCTGGTCCAGACTGCACCAAAAACGTTGGTATAAGATGTCATGAAAAATACGCCTTTATTACTACTTATGCCCCCTTGAGTTCTTTCCTGGCAGGGCTTATATTCTGAAGTGACAAGTTTCCAATGAGATAGTTAATAGTCTTGTAAACATTATATTAAATGCATATGTTATCTCGCCTATACAAATAATACATTTTTTTCTCCTTTTTGTCATGGTTTGTAATGTGGAGCCTATAAGGAAAGCATTTATCTAATGTAAAGCATTTATTTTATCTTCATTGTCAAATCATGCACTACAGATTCTTATTCGATTTTTCTTTCACACATTATCAACTTGTGCATAGAAGATACAAATCAAAATGTATTTTTCTTTTCCATACGGGAACCACTCCATATGCGAAAATAATAGTTCAGATGTGGGGTATATCACAAAAACTTAAACTGAAAAAGAAGCATCCATGAACAAATTACTGTCTTTACCGGCGGCTGCTTACCCGACCATTCATAAGATGACGTTTCCCGCTTGTTTTACGGCTTGAGTTTTTGGTTGGGTATTTATTTGTCTTGATTTCTTGCACCTGCTGCTGTTGAATAGTGGAAATGTTTAAATTTCCGTGTCAGTCTGTGTGCAACAACCTGTGCATGTCTATTGCTGTCTGGAAGTTAAGGGTCTCCTGAGAGAACGCGAGAAAAATCTTCGCATCAAAGCATGATGAGGTTGTTGATCATTTCTGCCATGTCCAGATAGATAGAATCGAGCTGATGAAAATCAAGCCATTCCGGTCTCAGTGTTGTGGGTTTTGCTCACGGTAGGCTACTACTCTTCCTCTCGTTGCCGTGGATAAAGAAGAGTGAATGCCACGGGTAAATATCCACGCAGTTTCAAGCTCCTGCCGCGCAGAGAAGCCACTCAGCTTTCGACTGAAGACATATACCGTTGTCTGTCTCATCTTACTAATAAATCTAGTCAAAACCATGCATGGCGCAGCCCGGCAAATATGCATGTCCTGATGAGTAGGCAAAGTCAATGAACTGTTAAGTAGGCTATTATTCAGAAATCTAATTGGAATTGAGATGACTTTACTCTGTAGCAGTATCCTATTGAATATTCTGAATATTCTGTGAAGAGCACTCTGCTAAATTATTTCCCACACTGATTTAACATAGTCTAAGATAAGAGAGTACCATTCAAAAGTTTGGACACACCTACTAATTTAAGGTTTTTGTTGTGAAACTGTGAAATAACACAAATGGAATCATGTAGTAACCAAAAACGTGTTAAACAAATCAAAATATATTTTATATTTGAGATTCTTCAAAGTAGCTACCCTTACCCATGATGAAAACTTTGCACACTCTTGGTATTCTCTCAACCAGCTTCATGAGATAGTCACCTGGAATGCATTTAAATTAACAGGTGTGCCTTGTTAAAAGTTTATTTATGGAATTTCTTTCCTTATTAATGCGTTGGAGCCAATCAGTTGTGTTGTGACAAGGTAGGGTGGTATACAGAAGATAGCCCTATTTGAAAAATACCAAGTCCATATTATGGCAAGAACTGCTCAAATAAGCAAAGAGAAATTACAGTCCATCATTACTTTAAGACATGAAGATGAATGGAAAATGTCAGTCAATCTGGAAAATGTCAAGTGCAGTCGCAAAAACCATCAAGGGCCATGATGAATCTGTCTCTCATGAGCACCGCCACAGGAAAGGAAGACCCAGAGTTACCTCTGCTGCAGAACACAAGTTCATTAGAGTTAACTGCACCTTAGATTTCAGCCCAAATAAATGCTTCACAGAGTCAAGTAACAGACACATAACACATTTTCAGAGGAGACTGCGTGAATCAGGCCTTCATGGTTGAATTGCTGCAAAGAAACCACTACTAAAGGACATCAAGAAGAGACTTGCTTGGACCAAGAAACACAAGCAATGGACATTAGACTGGTGGAATTCTGTCCTTTAGTCTGATGAGTCCAAATTTGAGATTTTTGGTTCCAACCTCCGTGTCTTTGTGAGACGCAGAGTAGGTGAATGGATGAGCTCTGCATGTGTGGTTCCCACCGTGAAGCATGGAGGAGGAGGTGTGGAGGTGCTTTGCTGGTGACACTGTCAGTGATTTATTTAGAATTCAAAGCACACGTAACCAGCATGGCTACCACAGCATTCTGCAGCGATACGCCATCCCATCTGGTTTGCACTTAGTGGGACTATAATTTGTTTTTCAACACACCTCCAGGCTTTGTAAGGGCTATTTGACCAAGAAGGAGAGTGATGGAGTGCTGCATCAGATCACCTGGCCTCCACAATCCCCTGACCTCAACCTAATTGAAATGGTTTGGGATGAGTTGGACCGTCGGATTTTAGCAGACAAACATTGGGCAATAGCACGCTTGATGGCCTGGATGAGGATGAGAAAAATAACCCCAACTCCCACTATTGGAAGTATCATGCTCACCAAAAAACTCCCCCATGTACCGAATGTGGAAGATAACCACATGACTGAGCCTAAAACATCTGGATTGTAATCATGATATTTAGCGCCCTCAGTCCTGATTTTTGTATTAGGTCAGTTATTTATTCAGAATTATCAGGAATGTAAGTACAGCATTCAGCACCAATAACAGCACATCTACCCCCTTGTGAAGACATAGGATAATCAAGGGCCAAACGATTTTGCATCACCACAGTCCGAATGGCAACCATCTCAGCCGTAATTAACTCAAGACTCTCAGTTGTTCTATTTGCTAGGATTTCCAAAGAGTTAGCCATATTAACCTCTCTGCGCACTGAACCCGTTAGCGGGATTAAATTCGACAACATACGGTGATCGCTACATAAATAGTCATATTAAACATTCATGAAAATACAAGTGTCTCACTTGGGTCGAAAGCCTAGAATCTTGCTAATCCAACTGCGTTGTCAGATTTTTAAAAAGGATTTACTGCGAAAGAATACGATGCGATTATCTGAGAACAAAGCCCCATAAAAAAAACTTTTTCACCCAGCACAGGCGTAACATCACAAATTGCAATAAAATAAATAGTTTACCTTCGACTGGTTTGTTTGTAACACAACCAAACGTGATGGGTCATTTCGCGGGACGTATTGACTGAAAGAAACCGATTTGAAGACAACAAGTAATGACATCATTGTGCACCAATGATATGACCTCTGACTGTATTTTAACCCAATGACCACTGATAGTCTTGACATCTAGATGGGTAGATAGCCTATGAGCTGAGGTAAACGGCAATATGTAATGGTTGTGTTGGAACACCAACCCATGTAGTAAACTCCAGCGTAAAGAGGGTCATTCGCCATTGAAGATTCATACCGGAAGGAGCCACGCATGTAACGCACAGCATTATTTTGGTAAAGCGCATCTTCAGCTGTTTATATATCAATCAGTATGACGACTAAGTCAGGGAAAGCTAAATCTAAGTCTAGATATACAGATGTACACACAATTTTAGAAGAAACTGATCGGGAAAGCGAGATTGTTGGAGGACGATTCATTTAGCGATTCCCAAATGGAGGAATATTTTTTGAACGGAGAGGACATCGTTTTGGACTGGTAAGTTCTTCTCATGCTAATGCCGTTGCTTGAAATTAATAATATAAAATAATATTTGTGATTTTTTAAACATTTTAGTAGCAATATATAAAAATGAAATGTGTAAAGTACACGTTGGCTGTACATTGTGGGTGGGGGTATGTTTGTATGTACTGTATGTGTATGACCCATAGCCTGTTTGTGTGTGTATATATACATATTGTGGATTAGAGGGAGCATGGCCGAGATGCGTGTCTGCCGCTCCACCCCACCCCCACATGAAAGACAAAGTGAAATGGAGACAGTAGATCTAGCTGGTCTGTCATAATATAATAGAGACAGTAGATCTAGCAGGTCTATAATAATATGTTCAACCTTATGTTCCCTGTACTCTCTCATATATATATATATATATATATATATATATATATATATATATATATATATCTGTTGATACAGGGCTCATATGTGAATCTATTCTAACTGAACATTTTCTTTCACAGTGACACTGACTCTGAATGGGAGCCCCCAGTGCCAAGGTGTCCATCCCCCACTGAAGCTGGTTCTTCCAGCCGGACACCTGTTGTCTCAGCGCTACTGGGGCATGGACCGCAAAAAATGTCCCCATTCCAACTGCAATAAAGGACTACAAGAGCATGGGAGGTGTGGACCTGTCAGATGCGCTGATAGGCTATTACAATGTTCTCCATAAGATGATGAAATGGTATAAGACTTTCGTCTATCATTTCATCGACATTGCTGTGGTGAATGCATTCATCCTACACAAGGAAATGGCTAAGAGCTGTGGAAAGCCCCCCCCATCTCACAGCTAGCCTTCAGAGAGCTGCTCATCAAGGAGTTTGCTGGCTACAGCACCACTGCACCACGTTCTGTCCCTTCTGTTCCTGCCACAAGTGTTCACCTACCCACATGTATTTCTGCAGGCATGGCTGTGCCTCATTGCCAAAAGGGCACAGCATGGAGGCGTCGCTGTGTTCTTTGCAAAATGAAGTCCCCCATCACCTGCACCACATGCTTGGTGACCCTCTGCTTTACAGCAGAAAGAGACTGCTATGGCACCTGGCATCAGCAGCACAATATTGGGTCTTCCAAATATTGAAAGTGTTATTTTGTAAATGTTTTTTTTTTCCTTGTTAGGGGGTGTATTAGAATACCATTTTGGTATTTTGTATATACACACTGCTCAAAAAAATAAAGGGAACACTAAAATAACACATCCTAGATCTGAATGAATGAAATGTTCTTATTAAATACTTTTTTCTTTACATAGTTGAATGTGCTGACAACAAAATCACACACAAATGATCAATGGAAATCAAATGTATCAGCCCATGGAGGTCTGGATTTGGAGTCACACAAAATTAAAGTGGTAAACCACACTACAGGCTGATCCAACTTTGATGTAATGTCCTTAAAACAAGTCAAAATGAGGCTCAGTAGTGTGTGTGGCCTCCACGTGCCTGTATGACCTCCCAACAATGCCTGGGCATGCTCCTGATGAGGTGGCGGATGGTCTCTTGAGGGATCTCCTCCCAGACCTGGACTAAAGCATCCGCCAACTCCTGGACAGTCTGTTGGTGGATGGAGCGAGACATGATGTCCCATGGGCATGTGTAGTAACTAGGTAAGGTGGTCGATGATTAGTGTCATTTAGAATTTCAAATGAAGGTACTGCAGAACTAGGTACTCTCACATGTTGATACTCAACATTCTCACCCCAATTAACATCTCTCCATATCCCCAACATTTCACTCTGGTTATAAGGAATTGCCCTTAAAATGAAATATCAGCCCTTGATGTGAATGGTGCATACGTACAAACCTAAGAACTACTTTGATTGACTACTGTGGCATAGTGTAGAGAGGGCTAGAAATGTATTGACGCCCAGTGTCCCTCATCCTGCTGACATTTCTCTGTGTTAGAAATGGAAACACCACCCACATCCTGTATTAGGAGGAAACTCGCAAGGAATATAATTTCAAACATCCTTCACTTGTCACCAAGGCAATAATATTCAATCGTCCTATTGTCAAGGTAATCAATCACAAAGTCCTTCAAAAGTGACCAGCTCTTCCACACTGGTATCAGTCCCACAGATAACAATTACACATTTTGCCAGTAATGAGGAATTATTCCACTGGTTGCACTTCACCGGTGATCTTGTATCGTTTCAGGTACAGTCAAGGGATATTGCTGCAGCCTCAGATGATAGATTCTCATAACATGTAAAGACAGAAACAAAAAAGTGAAAGTAAACCCTCTTAATTAAGGATACCCCCTTTTTTAAAATGTTCACCTAAAATGACACACCCAAATCTAAATGTCGGTAGCTCAGGCCCTGAAGCAGGGATATGCATATTCTTGGTACCATTTGAAAGGAAACACTTTGAACGTTGTGGAAATGTGAAAGGAATGTAGGTGAATATAACAGATTAGACCTGGTAAAAGATAATACAAATAAAACAACTTTTTTTTTCTACCATCTTTGCAATGCAAGAGAAAGGCCATAATGTATTATTCCAGCCCAGGTGCAATTTAGATTTGGTCCACTAGATGGCAGCAGTGTATGTGCAACGTTTTAGACTGATCAAATGAACCATTGCATTTATGTTAAAAATGTTGAGTCAAGACTGCCCAAATGTGCCTAATATGTTTATTGATAACTGTTCATGTTCAAAATTATGCACTCTCCTCAAATAATAGCATGGTATTCTTTCACTGAATATTGGACAGTGCAGTTAGATTAACAAGATTTTAAGCTTTCTGCCAATATCAGATATGTCTATATCCTGGGAAATTCTTGTTACTTACAACCTCATGTTAGCTCAACAGTCCCGTGAAAGGGACACCGATCCCAAAAAAGGAAAGTAACATGTCCTGGTTTCAAGAGATGCTTACTTAGATTTCCCTAGGTAATCATGTCCCGATTTTCTGGAAAATGTTAGACATTTCACCTATTATCCACTAAATATTAGCAGATTAGTTACAGATGGGAGCAAGACAGGCAGTGTGTACACCTTGTTTGAGAGGTACAGTTCATTATGGGTATAGATCAAGGATGGACAACTTTGATGGGGGTTGGAGTCACAAAAAATCTGAACTCACTCATCATGGGGAGCCGCAGTTGCGCCACCACATCTGATCAAATCAAATGTATTTATTTATATAGCCCTTCGTACAGCAGCTTATCAAAGTGCTGTACAGAAACCCAGCCTAAAACCCCAAACAGCAAGCAATGCATGTGTAGAAGCACAGTGGCTAGGAAAAACTCCCTAGAAAGGCCAAAACCTAGGAAGAAACCTAGAGAGGAACCAGGCTATGAGGGGTGGCCAGTCCTCTTCTGGCTGTGCCGGGGTGGAGATTATAACAGAACATGGCCAAGATGTTCAAATGTTCATAAATTTCCAGCATGGTCAAATAATAGGTCTGGGACAGGTAGCACGTCCGGTGAACAGGTCAGGATTCCATAGCCGCAGGCAGAACAGTTGAAACTGGTGCAGCAGCACAGCCAGGTGGACTGGGGACAGCAAGGAATCATCCTGCCAGGTAGTCCTAAGGCATGGTCCTAGGGCTCAGGTCCTCCGAGAGAAAGAGAGCATACTTAAATTCACACAGGACACCGGATAAGACAGAAGTACTCCAGATGTAACAAACTGACCTTAGCTCCCCGACACAAACTACTGCAGCATAAATACTGGAGACTGAGACCGAAGGGGTCAGGAGACACTGTGGCCCCATCCGATGATACCCCCGGACAGGGCCAAACAGGAAGGATATAACCCCACCCACTTTGCCAAAGCACAGCCCCCACACCACTAGAGGGATATCTTCAACCACCAAGTTACCATCCTGAGACAAGGCCGAGTATAGCCCACAAAGATCTCAGCCAAGTCACAACCCAAGGCGGGGCGCCAACCCAGACAGGAAGATCACATCGGTGACTCAACTCACTCAAGTGACACACCCCTCCTAGGGACGGCATGAAAGAGCACCAGTAAGCCAGTGACTCAGACCCTGTAATAGGGTTAGAGGTAGAGAATCCCAGTGAAAAGAGGGGAACCGGCCAGGCAGAGACAGCAAGGGCGGTTCGTTGCTCCAGAGCCTTTCCGTTCACCTTCACACTCCTGGACCAGACTGCACTCAATCATATGACCCACTGAAGAGATGAGTCTTCAGTAAAGATTTAAAGGTTGAGACAGAGTCTGATACATTAGATTTTTTGTAGTTTTAACGTAAATTCCGTGCAATTCTACACATTATGCCATGGGGTGTAGAGAGAAAATGTTGCTGTTATAAAGCAAGTTTACTGCAATTCTACATAGTTTGCCATGAAAGATTTTGCAATTTTAGAATTAATTTCATGCAATTTGACACATTTTGCCATAGGGTGGAGAGAAATGTTTACAGTTTTTAATATGATATCTGATAAAGTCAATGGGGGCCCCCGGGCGGTAATTTGACCATGATTACTACAAGTTTAGATAGCTGGCCGCTAGGACTAACTTACCAATCTAAAACATTTTAGCTGACATGGACTAATTGAGTAACAAGAAATCTTGCAATATGCCTTTGATGTATTTTGGAGAAGAGTAGTCAACATCATAATTTATTTTTTAAATACATTTTACCCCCCTTTTCACCCCAATTTTGTGATATCCAAGTGGTAGTTACGATCTTGCCTCATCACTGCAACTTCCCAACAGGCTAGGGAGACGCGAAGATTGAGTCATGCGTCCTCCAAAACAGGACCCCTCAAAATGGTGGAAAATTCATAATTGCGGACCTAAGTCCTTGAGGCAAATTTGTTCCTTGTAGAGGGACCTATGTACCGAATTTCAGGACTTTAGGTCTCACGGGATGAGGGGTGTGTACTTTCAGTTGCTTGTTATAGCTTCACCATGTGGCTCATTAACATGGCATTGCTTAAGAGGGTGTATCCCTTGGACCTTTACCTTTTGCAAAGTCTTAAGCTCTAAGAATAATAATGCCAACAAATACAATAGGGTTTGCTGCTGAAACGCTAATAATAGCCATGTTTGGGTGAGAAGATGCACAGAAATGAAACCGACTACATCGTGCCCAGTGTTGAATAAGTACAGTGAGGTGAACAGACTAGAATCCGGATCTAGTGCATGATAGATTGGACTGACAGCGAGACCCGCTCCACTGAGGCCCGAGCTGTAGAAAAGAAAGATGTTAAGGAGAGCTGTAATTAAAGCTAGCGTGAGTGACTATGCTGCATGCTCCGAGAGAGCTGAGCAGTGGGGTATTCAAACTTAATGATCATGTCCTTCACGCCCCATTGCTTTACGGCTCTTTAAATGAAAAATGATTTTAGAAGAAATGAAAGTAAAGTATTTAAGTTGCCTTGGTTGGCGTCAAAGGTATCTGAATACAGACAATATTTGTCTTGATTCAGGTGAGCTGGCTAGGCACCAGACACATTTTCTATTCTATTTTCTATGTGAAATTGCAGGGCAATGCAACTTGAAGGAATTCGTTTATTTTCAGAGGGAGGTGCATTACCTGTTCATTTAGATGGCCAATGGATATCTACAGGACATTTGTTTTGTGCGCATAGAAATAAATGTGAACATAAACACGCACAGACACCCACTCTACATTGGTTTCTGTTGGTTAAAGCGGTGACAGCCCTTTCAAAGAAATAAGAATGAATTATACAGGTCTGTACGTCAAGGACATTCAGTGTACTGTATTCCAACCACACACACATCTTAAGTGAAGAACTGAATTCTCTTTGTGCTTGTTCGTGGGCTCACATCTCCTCACCCACTCGATCACCTCAAATTAATCTCTGTCTGTCTGTGAGTGTGTCTGTGTGTGTGTGTCTTATGGTCCCACAATGATCCTTATGTTCGGCTTTTAATTTGGAATTCAATGAAGTAGCTGTCATTGTTCCTCATCACTCTAACACCCAGCCACAGATCTCACAATTACCATTTGAATGATCCTGCGTCATGAGAGATTCAACAAAGAATCACAGCTCTCCACGTTAAAGGTCATTCTGAATCTTAGTCCTTGGCTCATGCTAGCCCTTTTCAGCGCAGTGAACTACAGTGGCTATCACTTGATAAAATGGTAATTCAGCTGAAGCTGGGATTGGCCCATAAAATAGTGTATGTTACACTCCCCCAGTATCGAAATAACTATTTTACTACTGTTAGGAACTCTCATTCTTAAGCCACGAGAGGCAGTGCCACAGATTGTGCCATGTCCATTCAAGAGTGGTACTGGCCAGAACACGTGTGTGTGTGTTATATATATATATATATATATATATATGGCAGTGGTGAAGAACAAACGGTTTCTGACATTCTTCGGTTCAAACACTCCCGCAAGGCTTGGTTAATGTTGAGATAGCCTCATAGCCAAGTGGAAAGCCAATCTGCGCTAGTGTATGGATTTCTTGTGTATATTTTCTTTTTTTTTGTATATATGTAAATGTGGACATTGTGCATGATTGAATGTTTGGCATAGAGTGCCCATGTCACTTGTTTTGCTCTGCAGCCTCTTGCTTACCAATAGAGGACCACAATGGAAACAAGTATTTTACTTTGTGTATACAATCCTCTTAAATTTTGGTACATGTATTAGACGCCTGGTGTGGCTTCTTTGTGTATTTTAAATTGTCAAATCAAAGTGTATGTCTTTGGCATCCACAGGCAAAAACATTACTTCATGTTCAGCATCACAGCACTTTCTAAAGGTCTTCTTTTTTCCCCTGCCATTTCATACAGTGTAACATTATATTCCCCTCTCCCGCTTCATGATTAAAACATAAGAGTGTGACAGGAAAGGAGAGTGTATAAAATGCCTTTGATCCTATTAGCAATGCTGAGACACTTTCTCCATGCGAGTCTGGAGGTGTGCTGTTTTACTATCGCCCATCATGGATTATTTCAAAAGGCTCCTGGATCTCTAGTGTCAGAGACCCGTAGGTCATGGCCACAGCATGGTTGTATGATCATGTGGGACAACCATAGAAATAGAATGGGGACAATGCCGCAACATGAATGGGCAGGATTTTATTAAAGTATAGACTGTATCAGTAGCAGAGAGCATTTCCTCCCTCAAAGGTCCAAAAGAATTTGCTATGTGAGAATGCTGTTCATCGACTACAGCTCAGCATTGTACACCATAGTACCCTCCAAACTCGTCATCAAGCTCGAGACCCTGGATCTCGACCCCGCCCTGTGCAACTGGGTACTGGACTTCCTGATGGACTGCCCCCAGGTGGTGAGGGTAGGTAACATCTCCACCCCGCTGATCCTCAACACTGGGGCCCCACAAGGGTGCGTTCTGAGCCCTCTCCTGTACTCCCTGTTCCCCCATGACTGCGTGGCCATGCACGCCTCCAACTCAATCATCAAGTTTGCGGACGACACAACAGTGGTAGGCTTGATTACCAACAACGACGAGATGGCCTACAGGGAGGAGGTGAGGGCCCTTGGAGTGTGGTGTCAGGAAAATAACCTCCCACTCAACGTCAACAAAACGGAGATGATTGTGGACTTCAGGAAACAGCAGAGAGAGCACCCCCCCTATCCACATCGATGGGACAGTAGTGGAGAGGGTAGTAAGTTTTAAGTTCCTCTGCGTACACATCACGGACAAACTGAATTGGTCCACCCACACAGACAGCGTCGTGAAGAAGGCGCAGCAGCGCCTCTTCAACCTCAGGAAGCTGAAGAAATTCGGCTTGTCACCAAAAGCACTCAAATTTTTACAGATGAACAATCGAGAGCATCCTGTCGGGCTGTATCACCGCCTGGTACGGCAACTGCTCCGCCCACAACCGTAAGGCTCTCCAGAGGGTAGTGAGGTCTGCACAACGCATCACCGGGGGCAAACTACCTGCCCTCCAAAACACCTACACCACCCGATGTCACAGGAAGGCCATAAAGATCATCAAGGACAACAACCACCTGAGCCACTGCCTGTTCATCCCGCTATCATCCAGAAGGCGAGGTCAGTACAGGTGCATCAAAGCTGGGACCGAGAGACTGAAAAACAGCTTCTATCTCAAGGCCGTCAGACTGTTAAACAGCCACCACTAACATTGAGTGGCTGCTGCCAACACACTGACTCAACTCCAACCACTTTATTAATGGAAATTGATGTAAAATATATCACTAGCCACTTTAAACAATGCTACTTATTATAATGTTTACATACCCTACATTACTCATCTCATATGTATATACTGTACTCGATACCATCTGCTGCATCTTGCCTATGCCGTTCTGTACCATCACTCATTCATATATCTTTATGTACATATTCTTTATCCCTTTACACTTGTGTGTATAAGGTAGTAGTTTTGGAATTGTTAGGTTAGATTACTCGTTGTTTATTACTGCATTGTCGGAACTAGAAGCGCAAGCATTTCGCTACACTCGCATTAACATCTGCTAACCATGTGTATGTGACAAATAAATGTGATTTTATGGCTCACTATACAAATAGAGACACCAACAATGGAAGCTCTATTAAACATTTCCCTCCTTTTTCAGCACCTAGACCTACTGTATATGTGGATGCAGACTTTAAGATTGCATTCCAAAAGACACCTTATTCTTAATGTAGTGCACTACTTTTGACCATGGGCCCAGCTAATTTCAGGTGCTAAGCATGAGTCTGGAAACAAACACTTTATCGGTGTTGTGTTTTGGGAAATCAGAGTTCTCACATCACAAGTTGTTTGCATATGATAAGCCGTGGGAGTAGAGGGAGGGGGACGAGTGGCCTTTAGTCACCTAAGCTTCTGTTGCTTTAATTGAAAATCTCACCTCCTGCTGTTTTCACGGCGGGATCCTGTCAGGGAATAGAGGACAAATTGGATTTTCGAAACATTAGCTGCATATAAATAACTTAAAGAAGATACAAATTGAGTGGGCTGACAGTCATGATGTATTCAAGGGAACTTAGGCACACGGTCATTTTGATCTCACCCTTAATAAGGGCACACACCATAACGCATGTTGGCCATGCACAGCCCTATGCAGTAGCTCACCTTTGTGGGTGTCGACGAGCTGTGGTGATTCTAGATCAGGGCTGCCCAACCTGTTGCTGGAGAGCTACCGTCCTGTAGGTTTTCGCGCCAACCACTGTAGTAACTAACCTGATTCAGTTTCTCAACCAGCTAATTATAAGAATCATGTGTGCTAGATTAGGGTTGGAGTGAAAACTTTCAGCACGGTACGTGTTTGGGAACATGATTTGTTCTTTTATTTAACTAGGCAAGTCAGTTAAGATCAAGTTCTTATTTACAATGACATCCTACCCCGCCCAAGGTTAGGGCAACCCTGATCTGGCCCTCAAAATTGTGAAAGACTCCAGCCACCCAAGAAATACACTGTTCTTTCTACTACCTCACGTCAACCAGTACTGGAGCGCCAAATCCTGGACCAAAAGGCTCCTGAACAGCTTCTACCCCCAAGCCAAAAGCTTGCTGACAATTCATCAAATGGGTACCTGGACTATTTACATTGACCCCTTTTTTTGTTGCACTGACGCTACACTCACTCGACTCTACTCTCACACACACACACACACACACACACTACACTGACACTCCAACACACACATGCATATTGACGACACACACTCGCACTCCTCACATGCGGTGCTGCTACTCTTATCTTGTCTGATTGCCTAGTCACTTTTACCCCTACCTACAGTACAGTGACTTTAGAAAGTATTCAGACACCTTGACTTTTTACTTATTATGTTGTGTGAATTGAGATTGTGTCACTGGCCTACACACAATACATTAATGTTTAGAAATCTATTTAAAACGAACAGCTGAAATATCTTAAGTCAATAAATATTCAACCCCTTTGTTATGGCAAGTCTAGACAAGTTCAGGAGTATTAAGAAGTCCCATAATAAGTTGCATGGACTCTGTGTGCAATAATCGTGTTTAACATTATTTTTCAATGACTACCTCATCTCGAGGGCAGCCCGAGTGGCACAGCGGTCTAAGGCACCGCATCTCAGTACTAGAGGTGTCACTACTGTTACCCTGGTTCGAATGCAGGCTGTATCACGACCGGCTGTGATTGGGAGTCCCATAGGGTGGTGCACAATTGGCCCAGCGTTGTCCGGGTTTGGCCGTCATTGTAAACAAGAATTTGTTCTTAACTGACTTGCCTAGTTAAATTTATGTTAAATATAATATAAAAAAATTACAATTATCTGTAAGGTCCCTCAGTCGAGCAGGGAATTTCAACCACAAAGACCAGGGAGGCTTTCCAATTCTTTGCAAAGAGCACCTATTGGTAGAAAAGTTTTTTAAAAAGAAGACATTGAATATCCCTTTGAGCATGGTGAAGTTATTAATTACACTTTCGATGGTGTATCAATACACCCAGTTTCCGGAGAGGAAGGAAACCGCTCAAGGATTTCACCATGAGGCCAATGGTGATTTTAAAACAGTTAGAGTTCAATGGCTGTGACAGGAGAAAACTGAGGATGGATCAACAACATTGTAGTTACTCCACAGTACTAACCTAAATGACAGAGTGAAAAGAAGGAAGCCTGTACGGAATAAAAATATTCCAAGGCATGCATCCTGTTTGCAATAAGGCACTAAAGTAAAACTGCAAAAAAGTGGCAAAGACATTAACTTCATGTCCGGGGCAAGTCCAACATTATTTTATTTAACTAGGCAAGTCAGTTAAGAACAAATTCTTATTTTAAATGATGGCCTAGGAACAGTGGGTTAACTGACTTGTTCAGGGGAAGAAACAGATTTTTACATTGTCAGCTCGAGGAGTCGATCTTGCAACCTTCCAGTTACTAGTCCAATGCTCTAACCACTAGGCTACCTGCCGCCCTAACTCTGAGTACACTCTTAATATTTTCAAGCATGGTGGTGGCTGCATAATGTTATGGGTATGTTTGTCAATGGCAAGGACTAGGGAGTTTTTAGGATCAAAAGAAACGGAATAGAGCTAAGCACAGGAAAACCTGGTTCAGTCTGCTTTCCACCAGACAATGGGAGACAAATTCAACTTTCAGCAGGACATTAACCTTTAAACACAAAGCTAAATATAAAATCAAGATGACATTGAATGGGCCTCCCGAGTGGTGCAGTGGTCTAAGGCACTGCATCGCAGTGCTAGCTGTCCCACTAGAGATTCTGGGTTCGAGTGCAGGCTCTGTCGCAGGCAGCGACTCATGTGGTGGGCTGGGCGCAGTGCACACTGACAGTTGCACGGTGTCTCCTTTGACACGTTGGTGTGGCTGGCTTCTGGGTCAAGCGGGCATAGTGTCAAGAAGCAGTGCGGCTTGGTTGGGTTGTGTTTCGGAGGACGCACGGCTCTCGACCTTCGCCTCTCCCAAGTCCGTACGGGAGTTGCAGCAATGAGACAAGACTAACTACCAATTGGATACCATGAAATTGGGGAGAAAAGGAGTTTTAAAAAAAGATGACATTGAATGTTCTTGAGTGGTGCAGTTTTGACTTAAGGCGGCTTGAAAATGGCTTTCTGGCAATGATCAACAAAAAACTTTACAGAATAATCTGCAAATATTGTACAATCCAGCTGTACGAAGCTCTTAGAGACTCACCAGCAAATACTCACAACTGTAAATCGCTTCCAAAGGTGATTTTAAGATGTACTGACTCAGGGGTGTGGATACTTAGTGGGACAAAAAAAGTATTTAGTCAGCCACCAATTGTGCAAGTTCTCCCACTTAAGATGAGGCCTGTAATTTTCATCATAGGTACACTTCAACTATGACAGACAAAACGAGAGAATTTTTTTTAGAAAATGTTATGAATTTATTTGCAAATTATGGTGGAAAATAAGTATTTGGTCACCTACAAACAAGATTTCTGAGGAATGGGCCAAAATACCAGCAACAGTGTGTGAAAACCTTGTGAAGACTTACAGAAAACGTTTGACCTCTGTCATTGCCAACAAAGGGTATATAACAAAGTATTGAGATAAATAAGTATTTGGTCAATAACAAAAGTTTTCCACCATAATTTGCAAACACATTCATTAAAAATCCTACAATGTGATTTTCTGGATTTTTTTTTAGTTGAAGTTGAAGTGTTGAAGTGTACCTATGATGAAAATTACAGGCCTCTCTCATCTTTTTAAGTGGGAGAACTTGCACAATTGGTGGCTGACTAAATACTTTTTTTGCCCCACTGTATGTAAATTAGATCTCTATTTCATTTCCAATACATTTTCAAAAATGCCTAAAGACATGTTTTCCTTTCGTCTATATGGGGTATTGTGTTTACATGGTGAGAGCATTTTTTTATCCATTTTGAATTCAGGCTGTAACAACAAAATTTGGAATAAATCAAGCCAAGGCAATCTGACAATCTGACAGCACAGTTGCAGTCATCAACATATTATGCTTCTAAACAGTGCTACAATGTACAGTCGTGGCCAAAAGTTGAGAATGACACAAATATTAATTTTCACCAAGTCTGCTGCCTCAGTTTGTATGATGGCAATTTGCATATATTCCAGAATGTTATGAAGAGTGATCAGATGAATTTCAATTAATTGCAAAGTCCCTTTTTGCCATGCAAATGAACTGAATACCAAAAAAACATTTCCACTGCATTTCAGCCCTGCCACAAAAGGACCAGCTGAGTGTTGACGAGGACAAGACTGGAGGTCACTCTGTCATGCTGATTGAGTTTGAATAACAGACTGGAAGCTTCAAAAGGAGGGTGGTGCTTGGAAACATTGTTCTTCCTCTGTCAATCATGGTTAACTGCAAGGAAACATGTGCCGTCATCATTGCTTTGCACAAAAAGGGCTTCACAGGCAAGGATATTGCTGCCAGTAAGATTGCACCTAAATCAACCATTTATCAGATCATAAAGAACTTCGAGAGCGGTTCAATTGTTGTGAAGAAGGCTTCAGGGCGCCCAAGAAGTCCAGCAATCGCTAGGACCGTTTCATAAAGTTGATTCAGTTGCGGGATCGGGGCACCACCAGTACAGAGCTTGCTCAGGAATGGCAGCAGGCAGGTGTGAGTGCATCTGCATGCACAGTGAGGCAAAGACTTTTGGAGGATGGCCTGGTGTCAAGAAGGGCAGCAAAGAAGCCACTTCTCTCCAGGAAAAACATCAGGGACAGACTGATATTCTGCAGCAGGTACAGGGATTGGACTGCTGAGGACTGGGGTAAGTCCATTTTCTCTGATGAATCCCCTTTCCAATTGTTTGGGGCATCCGTAAAAAAGCTTGTCCGGAGAAGACAAGGTGAGCGCTACCATCAGTCCTGTGTCATGCCAACAGTAAAGCATCCTGAGACCATTCGTGTGGGGTTGCTTCTCAGCCAAGGGAGTGGGCTCACTCACATTTTTGCCTAAGAACACAGCCATGAATAAAGAATTGTACCAACACATCCTCAGAGAGCAACTTCTCCCAACAATCCAGGAACAGTTTGGTGACAAACAATACCTTTTCCAGCATGATGGGGGACCTTGCCATAAGGCAAAAGTGATAACTAAGTGGCTCAAGGAACAAAACATTGATATTTTGAGTCCATGGCCAGGAAACTCCCCAGACCTTAATCCCATTGAGAACTTGTGGTCAATCCTCAAGAGGCGGGTGGACAAACAAAAACCCACAAATTCTGACAAACTCCAAGCATTGATTATGCAAGAATGGGCTGCCATCAGTCAGGATGTGGCCCAGAAGTTAATTGACAGCATGCCAGGACAGATTGCAGAGGTCTTGAAAAAGAAGGGTCAACACTGCAAATATTGACTCTTTGCATCAACTTCATGTAATTGTCAATAAAAGCCTTTGACACTGTTTGTAATTATACTTCAGTATTCCATAGTAACAGCTGACAAAAATATCTAAAGACACTGAAGCAGCAAACTTTGTGGAAATTAATATGTGTCAATCTCAAAACGTTTGGCCACAACTGTAGATGATACCATGATTACGGAGAATCCTGAATTAATTGCAAATAATGATGAGTGAGAAAGTTAGATGCACAAATATAAAACCCTACCATTACAATAACAGGGGAGGTTAGCATTTTGGGGGGCTATGATATTAGTGCCTCCTAACTTTCTTACTCATTATTCATGATTCATTCAGGATTATCCGTAATCATGGTATCATCTCTATTAAATGTAAAAGAGTTTAGAAACATATAAAGTGTTCTACTTGGAACCAAAAAGGGTTCTTCAAAGGATTGTTCTATTAGGACAGACAAAGAACCATTTTAAGGTTCTAGATAGCACATTTTTTCCTAAGGGTGTATTGTACACAAAATCTGAAACATAACCAAAACAAACAGCAAATTCATCCAACAAATCTGTAGTCGCAAGCTTTATGTAGTCATTGCGTGCTATAAATATGGGACCAAATTCTTTTTACTACTTTAATACACACACTGAGTGAATTTGTCCAATGGGGCAGTATGTACAAAATGTGTTATAATTCTAAACAGTTCACCCAATATGGATGTCAATGCACTCAAATTAAAGCTGACAGTCTGCACTTCAACCCCATAGTCATTGTATAATTTTCAAATCCAATGTGCTGGAGTACAGAGCCAAAACTACACAAATGTGTCACTGTCCCAATACTTTGAGCTCACTGTGTTTATCTATTTCATTTTTCAGAAATTAGCAAACATTTCTAAAAGCATGTTTTCACTTTGTCATTAAGGGGTATTGTTTGCAGAAGGGTGAGAAACATATGTGGAATAAGTCAAGGGGTATAAATACTTTCTGAAGGAACTGAACATGCACTTACAGTTGAAGTGGGAAGTTTACATACACTAAGGTTGGAGTCATTAAAACTCATTTTACAACCAGTCCACAAATTTCTTGTTAACAATCTGCAGTTTTGGCAAGTCGGTTAGGACGTCTACTTTGTGCATGACACGAGTCATTTGTCCAACAATTGTTTACAGACAGATTAGTTCACTGTATCACAATTCCAGTGGGTCAGAAGTTAACATGCATTAAATTGACTGTGCCTTTAAAATTCCCCAAAATTATGTCATGGCTTTAGAAGTTTCTAATAGGCTAATTGACATAATTTGAGTCAATTGGAAGTGTACCTGTGGATGTATTTCAAGGCCTACCTTCAAACTCAGTGCCTCTTTGCTTGACATCATGGGAAAATCAAAATAAATCAGCCAAGTCCGACGTCCACAAGTCTGGTTCATCATTGGGGGCAATTTCCAAATGCCTGAAGGAACCACGTTCATCTGTAAAAACAACAGTACGCAAGTATAAACACCATGGGACCACGCAGCCGTCATACCGTGTTCTGTCTCCTAGAGATTAATGTACTTTGGTGCGAAAAATGCAAATCAATCCCAGAACAACAGCAAAGGACCTTGTGAAGATGCTGGAGGAAACAGGGAAAAAAGTATCTACCTAGAAGAAAAAGAAACGCACACCTATTTAGGCGAGGTGCTGGCTAGCGGAGTAGAAAACTTGAAAATAAAAGAGAGCCGCACACTCTAGGAGCTCAGATGCAAAAATATAATTATCAACGTTTCGACAGCCAAGCTGTCTTCATCAGGGTATAATCACAAACACTGCGGGATGACTCGTTAATGTAGTGTCAAAAGACACCGGTGTCTGTAATCATGGCCAAGAGTGGCCTAATATCATTGGTTAATCATCAAATGTTAAAATGGCATACAAAGAACAGCATACAAACAACAAATGGATAGCATACGATCATAAATTCATTTGACTACAAAAGCTTACAAACATTTACAATGGCAAAGTCACAATAATCACAAGAATGTTACAAAACCTCCAGGGCGCCCTATTGTAGCGGGCATTGATGCAGTAACGGCCCCTCTATCTACTTTTGTTGACTTTTTTATTAGACCACTCGCAGAACAGCTCCCCTCCTTTGAAAAGGACAGCAGCAGTATGATCTCTATCATTGAATCTCTTGATCCTCTCCCGGAGAATAACTTGTTAGGTACTTTTGATGTTGAGTCGTTATACACAAATATTCCACACGAGGGCGGTATTGAAGCTATGGAACATTTTCTTCTGCAACGTGACCCTAATGAACTACCTTCCAGTGCATGCATTATAACATTGGCTGAAATAATAGTACTCACACATAACTATTTCATGTTTCTAAATTATTTCTTTATTCAGACGAAGGGTACTGCTATGGGATCCCCCATGGCTCCTAACTATGCTAATTTGTATGTGGGTTACATGGAGAAACAGTCTATTTTCAATCCTCTCAAAAATGTTTTCTTGCCTAACATCATTATTTGGAAACGGTATATTGATGATATTTTTGTTCTATGGAGGGGTGATGCAAAACAGCTCCAGGCGTTCCATGCTTTTCTTAACTCCTGTTCTGAGCATCTGAGATTTACTATGCAATCTGATAAAAGGCAAATCAGTTTTCTTGATCTTCTGATCTTGTGTGAAGATAATGTTCTATACACGGGTCTTTACAGGAAGCCTACTGATCGTAACAGTTTGTTGAGGGCTGATAGTTGTCACCCACTTCCCTTGAAAAATAGTTTGCCCTAAAGCCAATTCTGTCGAATCAAAAGAATTTGCAAAAACCAATCAATTTCGACAGAAATGTGGCTGAGATGCAAAGAAAGTTCAAGGACAGGGGCTACAAAATTGATCAGATTAATATTGCCATTGAGAAAATTCAAAATAAAACGAGACATTACTTTTTTCGAGGTCAGTCTCGCAAAAAGACGCATTATTGTGTTCTAACTACCCGCTATTCAAAGTGTTCTGAACAAATTAAGGGAATTGTTTGTTCATAAACATTGGCACATTCTAAAATCCGATGATAGTCTCGGTAACGTGTTTTCGGTTTTTGGTCGTATTCTCGCGGGGCAGAAATCTCAGTGACCAATTGGTACATTCTGATTTACCACCCCAAGATATTCCTGAACAATGTCTATTTGTGCCCCTACTGGATGGAAATTACAAATGTAATGGCTGTGCTCAATGCAATGGCACTGAATAAATAAATGTAGATACTTCAAACACCCACAAACAGGGAAATAGATCCCAATCAAAGGTGTTATTATGTGCTCCACGAAGGCAGTTATTTATCTTATGACTTGTCCTTGTGGTAAACATTATGTGGGTAAAACAAAGCGTGAATTAAAAGTACGTATCTCAGAGCATCCTAGCAGTTGCAGCCCACTTCTTGGAGGTAGGCCACTCGATTTTGTCTCTGCGTTATATTGGCATCGAACATTTTCAAAAAAGTATCTATATCTACAGTAAAATGAGTCCTATATCAACATAACCTGAAATGCATCTCAGCAAGGAAAAAGCCACTGCTCCAAAACCGCCATAAAAAACTGCACATGGGGACAAAGATTGTACTTTTTGGAGAAATGTCCTCTGTTCTGATGAAACACAAATAGAACTGTTTGGCCATAATGACCATCATTATGTTTGGAGGAAAAAGGGGGAGGCTTGCAAGCCGGAGAACACCATACTAACCATGAAGCACGGGGGTGGCAGAATCCTGTTGTGGGGGTGCTTTGCTGCAGGAGGGACTGGTGCACTTCACAAAATAGATGGCATCATGAGGGGGGACAATTATGTGGATACATTGAAGCAACATCTCAAGACATTAGTCAGGAAGTTAAAGCTTGGTCGCAAATGGGTCTTCCAAATGGACAATGACCCCAAGCATACTTCCAAAGTTGTGGCAAAATGGCTTAAGGACAACAAAGTCAAGATATTGGAGTGGCCACCACAAAGCCCTGACCTCAATCCTGTAGAAAATCTGTGGGCAGAACTAAGAAAGCGTGTGCGAGCGAGAAGGCCTACAAACCTGACTGTCAGGAGGAATGGGCCAAAATTCACCCAACTTATTGTGGGAAGCTTGTGGAAGGATACCCAAAACGTTTGACCGAAGTTAAACAATTTAAAGGCAATGCTTCCAAATACTAATTGATTGTATGTAAACTTCTGACCCACTGGGAATGTGATGAAATAAATGAAGCTGAAGTAAATGTGACATTTCACATTCTTAAAATAAAGTGGTGATCCTAACTAACCAAAGACAGGGATTATTTTATATGTATGACTTTCGTACTTTTTAGCTCTCCATTGTTAGGAAAGGGCTCGTGAGTAAGCATTTCACAATAGTCTGTACCTGTTGTATTTGGCTCATGTGACAAATACAATTGTATTTGTTTTAATTTGATTTAAAGACATCCTAAGATTTGGCAAGTATAAATACGATAAATACACACACTAAAGGTAAAAAAATATATTCTGAGCAAAATAGTGTTCTATAGACACAACTACAAACTTCAACGAGTAGGGCATTCAAGGAGGTCTGATGGGGATTTGTGATCTCACCGCCTCCCCCTTGCTTTAGGAACAATAGAGGAGCAACAGAGAACAACAGGGGAAAGGCTCCCCCACCCCCAGCCACTTGTGCCATGTCATAAGGATACCTGGACCACCTATTGAGATTTTGTTGAGTAAATCAGGTGATAAATGAGCTCAAAAGGAGACTGGAGTAGGACTTTAAACCTTGACAATGTTAAGACTACACACCTCGATTGTCCTTTGCCCCTGTTAACATTATTAACACCAGTCGTAGAAAGTACCATACTGTCATTGATTATTCAGATTTTCATATTGAGCCCTAATAACAATTCTAGATGCTATTAAAATTATAGTTTTGTAGAATCAAGCACAGTTGGTCAGTGCCACCTTAATTAGGTAGGACGGGTTCATGGTAATGGTTGGAATGGAATCAAGACAAGCTAACCACGCAAATGGAATGAATCACTGTGTTTCACAACTGATCCGAATAAGATGGCCCTGCAGGGATGTTCGTTGGTGTGGAGCTTTTACATTTTTTTAAACACTTTTTCGGTTGTGATGCTGGGAAAACGGGCTATCGATTCCCCATTTGTTCCTTACTGCTCTTGTCCCTGTCGGGCCCCCCAGGTTTTCATCAGTCTGTAATGGAGAAACAGTGGAGATGAATGAGCCCGACACACTGATTCAGCTCAGACTCATATCAGCTCTACACCTGCACTCTTGCTGATGGCTGGCTCAACCTCCAGAGTTATGAATATCCATCCCTCTTGCAGCCAGTCCCAATAATGAGATGCCAGCGAAGCAGAGCAGGCGTGAAAAACGGCAACAAAAACAATAGACAGGCAAGCCATTCCAAATGCACAATCCAATATTCAATGGCTCCAATCTTTTTCAAATCCAATGGATTATTGTTGCCACCAGCGCCATGTCGATCTTGTTGCAAAGCACCACCAGCTCTCCCTAGACTTTATCTCATTTGGCCATTTTGGGAAATGAGCTACAATAAGCAGACAGACGAGGTTGATTGATGCAAGACGGGTCAGTTAGGCAGACTGGGACAGTGGCTGCAAAAGAAACACCCTTGAGAAATGGGAGACGTTTTCTGAAGATGTAGCTGTCGTCTTCCGTAGCTGTCGTGCAGCACCAATGCTGGGAGTCACTCAGTAAAGGGAGATACACCCCACAAAACCGCTGCCCTATATTCTTAACTACATCCCAGAAGAATCAGTGGCTACATCCCAAATGGTAATAAAGGTTAAAAAAATATATATAAAAAAAATAGTTCAGTAGCGGTGCGTGGGTGAAATCACGTTTACATACATCTTAGCCAAATATACAGTGCCTTGCGAAAGTATTCGGCCCCCTTGAACTTTGCGACCTTTTGCCACATTTCAGGATTCAAACATAAAGATATAAAACTGTATTTTTTTGTGAAGAATCAACAAGTGGGACACAATCATGAAGTGGAACGACATTTATTGGATATTTCAAACTTTTTTAACAAATCAAAAACTGAAAAATTGGGCGTGTAAAATTATTCAGCCCCTTTACTTTCAGTGCAGCAAACTCTCTCCAGAAGTTCAGTGAGGATCTCTGAACGATCCAATGTTGACCTAAATGACTAATGATGATAAATACAATCCACCTGTGTGTAATCAAGTCTCCGTATAAATGCACCTGCACTGTGATAGTCTCAGAGGTCCGTTAAAAGCGCAGAGAGCATCATGAAGAACAAGGAACACACCAGGCAGGTCCAAGATACTGTTGTGAAGAAGTTTAAAGCCGGATTTGGATACAAAAAGATTTCCCAAGCTTTAAACATCCCAAGGAGCACTGTGCAAGCGATAATATTGAAATGGAAGGAGTATCAGACAACTGCAAATCTACCAAGACCTGGCCGTCCCTCTAAACTTTCAGCTCATACAAGGAGAAGACTGATCAGAGATGCAGCCAAGAGGCCCATGATCACTCTGGATGAACTGCAGAGATCTACAGCTGAGGTGGGAGACTCTGTCCATAGGACAACAATCAGTCGTATATTGCACAAATCTGGGCTTTATGGAAGAGTGGCGAGAAGAAAGCCATTTCTTAAAGATATCCATAAAAAGTGTTGTTTAAAGTTTGCCACAAGCCACCTGGGAGACACACCAAACATGTGGAAGAAGGTGCTCTGGTCAGATGAAACCAAAATTGAACTTTTTGGCAACAATGCAAAACGTTATGTTTGGCGTAAAAGCAACACAGCTGAACACACCATCCCCACTGTGGTGGGGCAGCATCATGGTGGTGGCAGCATCATGGTTTGGGCCTGCTTTTCTTCAGCAGGGACAGGGAAGATGGTTAAAATTGATGGGAAGATGGATGGAGCCAAATACAGGACCATTCTGGAAGAAAACCTGATGGAGTCTGCAAAAGACCTGAGACTGGGATGGAGATTTATCTTCCAACAAGACAATGATCCAAAACATAAAGCAAAATCTACAATGGAATGGTTCAAAAATAAACATATCCAGGTGTTGGAATGGCCAAGTCAAAATCCAGACCTGAATCCAATCGAGAATCTGTGGAAAGAACTGAAAACTGCTGTTCACAAATGCTCTCCATCCAACCTCACTGAGCTCGAGCTGTTTTGCAAGGAGGAATGGGAAAAAATGTCATTCTCTTGATGTGCAAAACTGATAGAGACATACCCCAAGTGACTTACAGCTGTAATCGCAGCAAAAGGTGGCACTACAAAGTATTAACTTAAGGGGGCAGAACAATTTTGCACGCCCGATTTTTCAGTTTTTGATTTGTTAAAAAAGTTTGAAATATCCAATAAATGTCGTTCCACTTCATGATTGTGTCCCACTTGTTGTTGATTCTTCACAAAAAAATACAGTTTTATATCTTTATGTTTGAATCCTGAAATGTGGCAAAAGGTCGCAAAGTTCAAGGGGGCCGAATACTTTCGCAAGGCACTGTATTTATTTAAACTCAGTTGTGCACAATTCCAGACATTTAATCAGAGTAAACCTTCCCTGTCTTAGGTCAGTTGGGATCACCACTTTATTTTAAGAATGTGAAATGTCAGAACAATAGTAGAGATTGATTTATTTCAGCTTTTATTTTTTTCCATCAGGTCTACAATTTTCTTTCTGAGGTCTTGATTGATTTCTTTTGATTTTCCCATGATGTCAAGTAAAGAGGCACTGAGTTTGAAGGTAGGCCTTGAAATACATCCACAGGTACACCTCCAATTGACTCAAATTATGTCAATTAGCATATCAGGAGCTTCTAAAGCCATGACATAATTTTCTGGAATTTTCTAAGCTGTTTAAAGGCAGTCATTTTTAGTGTATGTAAACTTCTGACCCACTGGAATTGTGATACAGTGAATTATAAGTGAAATAATCTGTCTGTAAACAATTGTTGGAAAAATTTGTGTCATGCACAAAGTAGACGTCCTAACAGACTTGCCAAAACTGCAGATTGTTAACAAGAAATTTGTGGAGTGGTTGAAAATGACTTTTAATGACTCCAACCTCAGTGTATGTAAACTTCCGACTTCAACTGTATGTTTGTTTCATCACAAAACCGGAGAGCAACATCTGCCTGGTGAAATCCACAATGCAAATATTGCATGTAACAAACAGTTATCACCGGCAGCATATCTCAAGATGGCGCCGACAGACATGGCAGCTCTCCTTCTAGCTCCTAAGCAACTTTGCAGTATTTTTTTTTTTGTGTGTTATTTCTTACATTGTTAGCCCAGAAAGCTTTTTTGTGTTATTACATACACACTCAAGGCCATGCTCAAGGTCCTAAATGATATCATAACCGCCATCAATAAAAGACTGTACTGTTCAGCCGTCTTCATCGACCTGGCCAAGGCTTTCGACTCTGTCAATCACTCATTCTTATCGGCAGACTCAATAGCGTTGGCTTCTCAAATGACTGCCTCGCCTGGTTCACCAACTACTTCTCAGATAGAGTTCAATGTGTCAAATCGGAGGGTCTGTTGTCCAGACCTCTGGCAGTCTCTATGGGGGTGCCACAGGGTTCAATTCTCGGGCCGACTCTTTTCTCTGTATATATCAATGATGTTGCTCTTGCTGCTGGTGATTCTCTGATCCACATTTATGCAGACGACACCATTCTGTATACTTCTGGCCCTTCTTTGGACACTGTGCTAACAAACCTCCAAACCAGCTTCAATGTTAGTTAAACTAAATGCATGCTCTTCAACCTATTGCTGCCTGCACCCACCCGCCCGACTAAGAATGCGGTGATTGACAGAGTCGAAAGCCTTGGCCAAGTCAATGAAGACGGCTGCACAGTACTGTCTTTTATCGATGGCAGTTATGATATCGTTTAGGACCTTGTGCATGGCTGAGGCGCACCCATTACCCGCTCGGAAACCAGATTGCATAGTGGAGAAGGTATGGTGGGATTCGAAATGGTCGGTGATCTGTTTTTGGCTTTCTTGGCTTTCAAAGATTTTAGAAGGGCAGGGCAGGATGGATATAGGTCTATAACAGTTTGGGTCTACAGTGTATCCCCCTTTGAGGAGGGGGATGACCGCGGCAGCTTTCCAATCATTGGGGATCTCAGATGATACGAGAGGTTGAACAGGCTAGTAGTAGGGGTGTTTCCTAGCCTCAGTGCAGTGGGCAGCTGGGAGGAGGTGCTCTTACTCTCCATGGACTTTACAGTGTCCCAAAACATTTTGGAATTAGTACTACAGGATGCAAATTTCTGTTTGAAAAAGCTATCCTAAGCTTTCCTAACTGACTGTGTATATTGGTTTCTGACTTCCCTGAAAAGTTGCATATCGCGGAGGCTATTCGATGCTAATGCAGAACACCACAAGATGTTTTTGTGCTGGTCAAGGGCAGTCAAGTCTGGGGTGAACAAAGGGCTATATCTGTTCTTAGTTCTAAAATCTTTGAATGGGGCATGCTTATTTAAGATGGTGAGGAAAGCACTTTTAAAGAGCAACCAGGCATCCTCTACTGACGGGATGAGGTCAATATCCTTCCAGGATACCCGGGCCAAGTCGATTAGAAAGGCCTGCTCGCTGAAGTGTTTTAGAGAGCGTTTGACAGTGATGAGGGGTGGTCGTTTGACCAGGCAATGAGGCAGTGATTGCTGAGATCCTGGTTGAAGACAGCAGAGGTGTATTTAGAGGGCAATTTGTTCAGGATGATATCTAAGAGGGTGCCCATGGTTATGGATTTAGGGTTGTACCTGGTAGGTTCCTCTATAATTTGTATGAGATTGAGGGCATCTATCTTAGATTGTAGGACGGCCTGGGTGTTAAGCATATCCCAGTTTAGGTCACCTAACAGTACGAACTCTGAAGATAGATGGGGGCAATCAATTCATATATGGTGTCAAGGGCACAGCTGGGGGCTGAGGGGGGTCTATAACAAGCGGCAACAGTGAGAGACTTGTTTCTGGAAAGGTGGATTTTTAAAAGTAGAAGCTCAAATTGTTTGGGCACAGACCTGGATCGTATGACAGAACTCTGCAGGCTATCTCTGCAGTAGATTGCAACGCCGCCCCATTTGTCAATTCTATCTTATTGGAAAATGTTGTAGTTGGGGATGGAAATTTCAGGATTTTTGGAGGCCTTCCTAAGCCAGGATTCAGACACGGCTAGGACATCAGGGTTTGCAGAGTGTGCTAAAGCTCCTCCTTAGGGAGGAGGCTTCTAATGTTAACATGCATGAAACCAAGGCTTTTATGGTTACAGAAGTCAACAAATGAGATTGCCTGAGGAATGGGAGTGGTGCTAGAGGCTGCAGGGCCTGGGTTAACCTCCATATCACCAGAGGAACAGAGGAGGAGTAGGATAAGTGTACGGCTAAAGGCTATAAGAACTGGTCGTGTAGTGCGTTCGGTACAGAGAGTAAAAGGAGCAGATTTCTAGGCGTGGAAGATTAGATTCGAGGCCTAATGTACAGACAATGATATGGTAGGATGTGAGTACAGTGGAGGGAAACCTAGGCATTGAGTGACGATGAGAGGTTTTGTCTCTAGAGGCACCAATTATGCAAGGTGAGGTCACCGAATGTGTGGGGGGTGGAACCAAAGGGCCCAGTTAAGGCATATTCGGCAAGGCTGGGGCTCTACAGTAAAATAAGACAATAATCACTAAGCAAAACAGCAACAGACAAGGCTTATTGACATTAGGGAGAGGCATGTGTAGCTGAGCGTTCATAGGGTCCAAAGGGTAGCAATAGATTCAATAGTCGCTACTACGCTAGGCGAGCTGGAGACACGGCGATTCAGACAGCTAGCGGGCCGGGGCTAGCACATGGGCCTCCAGCGACATTGCAACGGAAGAACCTGTTGAAACCACCTCGGACGATTACGTCGGCAGACCAGTTGTGATGGATCGGCGGGGCTCCGTGTCGGCAGTAAAGGGTCCAGGCCAATTGTCAACATAGGTATTGTAGCCCAAGAACTGGCTGGTGGACCTCTTCGGCTTGCCGGGAGATGGGCAAAGCTTGAGGCTAGCTCAAGGCTAACTGGTGCTTACTTCGGGACAGAGACGTTAGCCAGGAGTAGCCTCTTGGATTGCAGCTAGCTAGCTGAGATGATCTGGTGTAAAGGTTCAGCGCTTGCGGTAGGAATCTGGAGATTTGATAGAGAAAAGCAGTCCGATATGCTCTGGGTTGATATCGCGCTGTGCAGACTGGCAGGTATTGACCGAGCTGAGGCTGACTGATGTCCGAGTTAACGGTGATGACCGCTAGCCGTGGCTAACTGACTACTAGCTAGTAGCTAGTTAGCTGGCTAGCTTCTGATGGGGGTTCCGGTTCTAAAGTATAGAAAATAGCAGATCTGTACCACATTGGGTGAGGCGGGTTGCAGGAGAGTATATTCAGTCCGTAGACTGAGATTAAAATGTATACGAGAAAAAAAACTATATTTACACGGGACAGGACAAGACAAAACACATGTCTGACTGCCTGGAACGAATAAACACCTTCAGCACCCGATGTCACAGGATGGACAAAAATATCATCAAGGAGATCAACCACCCAAGCCACTGCCTGTTCACCCCGTACTATCCAGAAGGCGAGGTCAGTACAGGTGGATTAAAGCTGGGAACGAGAGACTGAAAAACAGCTTCTATCTCAAGGCCATCAGACTTTGACATGGAATCACTAGTCACTTTAATAATGTTTACATACTGCCTTATTCATCTCATATGTATATACTCTACTGTATTTTTATCAATGCCACTCCGACATTGCTCATCCTAATATTTATTTCTTACCTCCATTCTTTTACTTTAGATTTGTATGTATTGTTGTGAATTGTTAGATACTACTACACTGTTGGAGCTAGGAACACAAGCATTTCACTGCAAACGCAAAAACATCTGCTAAATATGTGTATGTGACCAATATCATTTTATTTGATGGTTTACTAAACAACTACTGATTTAGAACAACGGAGTTACCACAAGTCAGCAAAAGACAACAGGAGCACTGCCTCAGCTATTCAATTTAAATCAAATCTAATTTTATTTGTCACATGCGCCGAATACAACTGGTGTAGACCTTACCGTGAAATGTGTACTACAAGCCATAACTCTTATTTTTCTAAAAACTGCATTGTTGGTTAAGAAAAATATTTACTAAATAAACGAAATTTAAAAAATTAAGAGCAACAATAAAATAGCAATAACAAAGCTATATACAGGGGTTACCGGTACCGAGTCAATGTGCAGGGGTACAAGTCAAATAAAATAATTTATCACATACACATGTTTAGCAGATGTTATTGTGGGTGTAGTGAAATGCTTGTGTTTCTAGCTCCAACAGTGCAGTAACATCTAACAAGTAATATCTAACAATACACACAATCTAAAATAATGGAATTAAGAATATATAAATATTTGGACGAGCAATGTCAGAGCGGCATAGACTAAGATGCAGTAGAATAGGACAGAATACAGTATATGCATATGAGATGAGTAATACAAAAATATGTATACATTATTAAATTGATTAGTGTTCCAATTAAATATATGGCCAGTGATTTTAAGTCTGTACTGAACTCGCCTTCTGGGTGATAACGGGGTGAACAGGCAGTGGCTCAGGTGGTTGTTGTCCTTAATTATCTTTTTTTCTTGTGACATTGGGTGCAGTAGGTGTCCTGGAGGGCAGGTAGTTTGCCCCAAGTGATGCGTTGGGCAGACCGCAGGTTAGTCGAGGTAATATGTACAGGTAGGGTAGGTAGGGTAAAGTGAATATGCATAGATAATAAAGTAGAGTAGAAGCAGCATAAAAAAATAGGGGGGTGGGGGTAAATGCAAATAGTCTGGGTAACCATTTGATTAGCTGTTCAGCAGTATTATGGCTTGGGGGTAGAAGCTGTTAAGAAGCCTTTTGGACCTAGACTTGGCACTCCAATACCGCTTCCCGTACGGTAGCAGAGAGAACAGTCTATGACTAGGGTGGCTCGAGTCTTTGACAACTTTTAGGGCCCTCCTCTGACACTGCCTGATATAGATGTCCTGGATGGCAGGAAGCTTGGCCCCATTGATGTACTGGGCCATACACGCACTACCCTCTGTAGCGCCTTGCGGTCGGAGGCCGAGCAGTTGCCATACCAGGCGGTGCTGCAACCAGTCAGGATGCTCTCGATGATACAGTTGTAGAACTTTGAGGATCTGAGGGCCCATGCCAAATCTTTTCAGTCTCCTGAGGGGGAATAGGAGATTTAGTGTCCTTTTCACGACTGTCTTGGTGTGTTTGGACCATGTTAGCTTGTTGGTGATGTGGACACCAAGGAACTTAAAGCTCTCAACCTACTCCACTCCAGCCCCGTTGATAAGAATGGGGGTGTGCTTGGCATCCTTTTCCTGTAGTCCACAATGTTCTCCTTTGTTTTGATCACGTTGAGGGAGAGGTTGTTGTCCTGGCACCACGCTGCTAGGTCTCTGATCTCCTACCTATAAGGTGTCTCATCGGTGTCAATGATCAGGCCTACCACCGCTGTGTCGTCTGCAAACTTAAAGATGGTGTTGGAGTCGTGCTTAGCCACATACTCATGGGTGAACAGGGAGTACAGGAGGGGACGGAGCACACACCCCTGAGGGGCCCCAGTGTTGAGGATCAGTATGGCAGATGTGTTGTTGCCTACCCTTATCACCTGGGGGCGGTCCGTGAGGAAGTCCGGGTTGCAGTTGCAGAGGGAGGTGTTTAGTCCCAGGGTCCTTAGCTTAGTGATGAGCTTTGAGGGCACTATGGTGTTGACCGAGCTGTAGTCAATGAATGGCATTCTCATGTAGGTGTTCCTTTTGTCCTGGTGGGAAAGTGCAGTGTTTAGCAATGATGGTGTTGATGTGAGCCATGACTGGCCTTTCAAAGCACATGGCTACAGACGTGAGTGCTACGGGTCGGTAGTCATTCAGGCAGGTTACCTTGGTGTTCATGGGCACAGGGACTATGGTTTTCTGCTTGAAACATGTAGGTATTACAGACTCGGCCAGGGACAGGTTGAAAATGTCAGTGACACTTTCCAGTTGGTCAGCGCATGCTTGTAGTACACTTCCTGGTAATCCGTCTGGCCCCGCGGCCTTGTGAATTTTGACCTGTTCAAAGGTCTTACTCACATCGGCTACGGCGAGTGTGATCACAGTTGTCTCATGCATGCTTCAGTAATGCTTGCTTCGAAACGCGCATAGATGTCGCTTAGCTTTCCTGATAGGCTTGTGTCCATGGGCAGCTTGCGGTTGGGCTTCCCTTTGTAGTCCGTAATAGTTTGCAAGCCCTGGCACATTGGACGAGTGTCAGAGCCAATCTTAATCCTGTATTTATGCTTGCCTGTTTGATGGTTCGTCTGAAGGCATAGCCAGATTTCTTGTAATCAACAAGGCTATATATGTTTAGTTTAATACCAGTGGTGGAAAATGTACCCAATTGTCATACTTGAGTATGAGTAAAGATACCTTAATAGAATATTACTCAAGTTAAAGTGAAAGTCACCCAGTAAAATACTACTTGAGTAAAAGTAAAAGTATATTAGTTTTAAATATACAGTACTTTTTAAGTATCAAAAGTAATGTAATTGCTAAAACATACTAAAGTATCAAAAGTAAAAGTATAAATAATTTCAAATTCCTTATATTAAGAAAACCAGATGGCACTATTCTTGTTTTTTACAGATACAGGACCAACTCCATCACTCCAAAGCATTTGTGTTTATTGAGTCCACCAGATCAGGGGGAGTTGGGATGACCAGGGATGTTCTCTTGATGAGTGCATGAATTGGGCAGTTTTCTTGTCCTGATAAGCATTCATTATGTAACGAGGACTTTTGGGTGTCAGGGAAAATCTATAGAGTAAATGTTGGAATATAGTGAAGTAAAAGGTGTCAAAAAGATGAATAGTAAAATAAAGTAATGTACGGATACCCAAAAAAACGACTTAAGTAGTACTCGAAGGTATTATTACTTAAGTACTTTAAACCACTCTTTAATACACTGAAAACAAACATAAAAGATGCTAAATATCATGTGGCTGTTAATGGTATTGATTCCTGTGTGTGAATGCGTGCATGCATGCTTGAGCGAGTAAAACTAAAAATGTTGACTCACCCTACTTGTAGGCTAGTTGAACTCCAATGCCATTCTCCTCTTTCATGTTGGCACATTTAAAAAAAAACATTTACATGTTTATTTTATTTACCCTTTTTATTTCACTAGGCAAGTCAGTTAAGACAATTGTTATTTGCAATGATGGCCTACCAAGAGGCAAAAGGCCTCCTGCGGGGACGGGGGCTGATATTAAAAATATAAATACATAAAATACAATTATAGGACAAAACACACATCACAGCAAGAGTGACACTACATAAAGAGAGACCTAAGACAACAACATAGCATGGTATCAACACAACATGGCAGCAGCACAACATGGTAGCAGCACAAAACAGGGTACAAACATTGTCTTCCACAACAGCACGAAAGGAAAGAAGGTAGAGACAACAATACATTGCGCAAAGCAGCCACAACTCACAGTAAGATGATTGATGATGATTGAGTCTTTGAATGAAGAGATTGAGATAAAACTGTCCAGTTTGAGTGTTTGTTGCAGCACATTCCAGTCGCTAGCTAGCTAGTAAACTGAAAAGACGAGCGACCCAGGGACTTGTACTTTGAGGACCTTTAACAGACTGTGACTGGCAGAACGCGTGTTGTATGTGGAGTATGAGGGCTGTAGTAGATATCTCAGATAGGGGGGAGTGAAGCCTAAGAGGGTTTTATAAATAAGCATCAACCAGTGGGTCTTGCGACGGGCATACAGAGTATAGAGTGCAGTGATGTGTCCTATAAGGAGCATTGGTGGTAAATCTGATGGCAGAATTGTAAAGTACATCTAGCTGGTCGAGAGCACCCTTACCTGCCAATCTATGAATTACGTTTCCGTAATCTAGCATGGGTAGGATGGTCATCTGACTCAGGGTTAGTTTAGCAGCTGGGGTGAAAGAGGAGCGATTATGATAGAGGACACCAAGTCTAGATTTAACTTCAGCCTGCAGCTTTGATATCTGCTGAGAGAAGGACAGTGTACCGTCTAGCCATACTCCCAAGTACTTGTATGAGGTGACTACTTCAAGCTCTAAACCCTCAGAGTTAGTAATCTCACCTGTGGGGAGAGGGGCATTCTTCATACCAAACCACAGGACAGGGCAGAGAAAGCTTTTTGGATACTAAGAAAGCTTTGTTGTAGAACGTTTAACACAAAATCCAGGGAGGGGCCAGCTGAGTATAAGACTGTTTCATTCGCATATAAATGGATGAGAGAGCTTCCTACTGCCTGAGCTATGTTGATGTAAACTGAACTGAACTCTTTGAGAGAGGTAGTTAGCATACCAGGCCAAAGACCTATCAGAGACACCAATACTCCTTAGCTGGCCCACAAGAATGGAATGGTCTGCCATATCAAAAGCTTTGGACAAGTCAATAAAAATATTAGCACAACATTGCTTAGAATCAAGGGCAATGGTGACATCATTTAGGACCTTTAAGGTGGAAAAATTACCCAATTGTTATACTTGAGTAAAAGTATAGGTACCTTCATGGGGCACACTCTAACACAAAGACATTATTTACAAAATATGTATTTGTGTTTAGTGAGTCCGCCAGATCATAGGCAGTAGGCAGTGGATGACCACGTGTTCTCTTGATAAGTGCTTGAATTTCACAATTTTCCTGTCCGGCTAAGCATTCAAAATGTATGGAGTAAAAAGTACAATATTTTATTTTGGAATGTAGGGAAGTAAAAGTAAAAGTTGTCAAAAATATAAATAGTAAAGTACAGATAACCCCCCAAAATACTTCAGTAAAAGTACTTTAAAAGTACTACTTAAGTACTTTACACCATTGGCAGTGATACATCCATAACCTGAGCGGAAACCAGATTGCATACCAGAGAGAATACTATAGACATCAAGAAAGCCAGTCAGTTGATTATTGACACGTTTTTCTAACACTTTTGATAAACAGGGCAAAATAGAAATAGGCCTATAACAGTTATCTCCCCCTTTAAATAAAGGATGAACCGTGGCTGCCTTCCAATCAATGGGAACCTCCCCAGAGAGGAGAGACAGGTAAAAGGTCAGAGATAGGCTTGGCGATGATAGGTGCAGCAACCTTAAACTTGGCCCCCAAAAAACATCTGTGTCAGATGGTTTTGACCCTTTCTTCTTTAATAATGCTCAGACCCTTTTTTCAATTTCGCCTAAAATGACATACCCAAATCGAACTACCTGTAGCTCAAATCAAATAAAATGTATTTATATAGCCCTTCGTACATCAGCTGATATCTCAAAGTGCTGTACAGAAACTCAGCCTAAAACCCCAAACAGCAAGCAATGCAGGTGTAGAAGCACGGTGGCCAGGAAAAACTCTTAAATTCACACAGGACACCAGATAGGACAGGAGAAGTACTTCAGATATAACAAACTGACCCTAGCCTCCCGACACATAAACTACTGCAGCATAAATACTGGAGGCTGAGACAGGAGGGGTCAGGAGACACTGTGGCCCCATCCGATGACACCCCCGGACAGGGCCAAACAGGAAGGATATAACCCCACCCACTTTGCCAAAGCACAGCCCCCACACCACTAGAGGGATATCTTCAACCACCAACTTACCATCCTGAGACAAGGCTGAGTATAGCCCACAAAGATCTCCGCCACGTCACAACCCAAGGGGGGGCGCCAACCCAGACAGGAAGATCACATCAGTGACTCAACCCACTCAAGTGACGCACCCCTCCTAGGGACGGTATGTAAGAGCCCTAGTAAGCCAGTGACTCAGCCCCTGTAATAGGGTTAGAGGCAGAGAATCCCAGAGGAAAGAGGGGAACCGGCCAGGCAGAGACAGCAAGGGCGCTTCGTTGCTCCAGAGCCTTTCCGTTCACCTTCACACTCCTGGGCCAGACTACACTCAATCATATGACCCACTGAAGAGATGAGTCTTCAGTAAAGACTTAAAGGTTGAGACCGAGTTTGCGTCTCTCACATGGGTAGGCAGACCATTCCATAAAAATGTAGCTCTATAGGAAAAAACCCTGCCTCCAGCTGTTTGCTTAGAAATTCTAGGGACAATTAGGAGGCCTGCGTCTTGTGACCATAGCGTACGTGTAGGTATGTACAACAGGACCAAATCAGAGAGATAGGTAGGAGCAAGCCCGTGTAATGTTTTGTAGGTTAGCAGTAAAACCTTGAAATCAGCCCTTGCCTTGACAGGAAGCCAGTGTAGGGAGGCTAGCACTGGAGTAATATGATCAAAGTTTTTGGTTCTAGTCAGGATTCTAGCAGCCGTATTTAGCACTAACTAAAGTTTATTTAGTGCTTTATCCGGGTAGCCGGAAAGTAGAGCATTGCAGTAGTCTAACCTAGAAGTGACAAAAGCATGGATTCATTTTTCTGCATCATTTTTGGACAGAAAGTTTCTGATTTTTGCAATGTTACGTAGATGGAAAAAAGCTGTCCTTGAAACAGTCTTGATACAGTGCCTTGCGAAAGTATTCGGCCCCCTTGAACCTTGCCACATTTCAGGCTTCAAACATAAAGATATAAAACTGTATTTTTTTGTGAAGAATCAACAACAAGTGGGACACAATCATGAAGTGGAACGACATTTATTGGATATTTAAAACTTTTTTAACAAATAAAAAAATGAAAAATTGGGCGTGCAAAATTATTCAGCCCCCTTAAGTTAATACTTTGTAGCGCCACCTTTTGCTGCGATTACAGCTGTAAGTCACTTGGGGTATGTCTCTATCAGTTTTGCACATCGAGAGACTGACATTTTTTCCCATTCCTCCTTGCAAAACAGCTCGAGCTCAGTGAGGTTGGATGGAGAGCATTTGTGAACAGCAGTTTTCAGTTCTTTCCACAGATTCTCGATTGGATTCAGGTCTGGACTTTGACTTGGCCATTCTAACACCTGGATATGTTTATTTTTGAACCATTCCATTGTAGATTTTGCTTTATGTTTTGGATCATTGTCTTGTTGGAAGACAAATCTCCGCCCCAGTCTCAGGTCTTTTGCAGTCTCCATCAGGTTTTCTTCCAGAATGGTACTGTATTTGGCTCCATCCATCTTCCCATCAATTTTAACCATCTTCCCTGTCCCTGCTGAAGAAAAGCAGGCCCAAACCATGATGCTGCCACCACCATGTTTGACAGTGGGGATGGTGTGTTGCTTTTACGCCAAACATAACGTTTTGCATTGTTGCCAAAAAGTTCCATTTTGGTTTCATCTGACCAGAGCACCTTCTTCCACATGTTTGGTGTGTCTCCCAGGTGGCTTGTGGCAAACTTTAAACAACACATTTTATGGATATCTTTAAGAAATGGCTTTCTTCTTGCCACTCTTCCATAAAGGCCAGATTTGTGCAATATACGACTGATTGTTGTCCTACGGACAGAGTCTCCCACCTCAGCTGTAGATCTCTGCAGTTCATCCAGAGTGATCATGGGCCTCTTGGCTGCATCTCTGATCAGTCTTCTCCTTGTATGAGCTGAAAGTTAAGAGGGACGGCCAGGTCTTGGTAGATTTGCAGTGGTCTGATACTCCTTCCATTTCAATATTACCGCTTGCACAGTGCTCCTTGGGATGTTTAAAGCTTGGGAAATATTTTTGTATCCAAATCTGGCTTTAAATTTCTTCACAACAGTATCTCGGACCTGCCTGGTGTGTTCCTTGTTCTTCATGATGCTCTCTGCGCTTTTAACAGACCTCTGAGACTATCACAGTGCAGGTGCATTTATACGGAGACTTGATTACACACAGGTGGATTGTATTTATCATCATTAGTCATTTAGGTCAACATTGGATAATTCAGAGATCCTCACTGAACTTCTGGAGAGAGTTTGCTGCACTGAAAGTAAAGGGGCTGAATAATTTTGCACGCCCGATTTTTCAGTTTTTGATTTGTTAAAAAAGTTTGAAATATCCAATAAATGTCGTTCCACTTCATGATTGTGTCCCACTTGTTGTTGATTCTTCACAAAAAAATACAGTTGTATATCTTTATGTTTGAAGCCTGAAATGTGGCAAAAGGTCGCAAAGTTTAAGGGGGCCGAATACTTTCGCAAGGCACTGTATGTTCTTCAAAAGAGAGATCAGGGTCCAAAGTAACGCCGAGGTCCTTCAGTTTTATTTGAGACGACTGTACAACCATTAAGATTAATTGTCATATTCAACAGATGATCTCTTTGTTTCTTGGGACCTAGAACAAGCATCTCTGTTTTGTCCGAGTTTAAAAGTAGAAGGTTTGCAGCCATCCACTTCCTTATGTCTGAAACATATGCTTCTAGCGAGGGCAATTTTGGGGCTTCACCATGTTTCCACCATGTTTCACCATGAAATGTACAGCTGTGTGTAATCCGCATAGCAGTGAAAGTTAACATTATGTTTTCGAATGACAAACCCCAAGAGGTAAAATATATAGTGAAAACAATAGTGGACCTGAAGCAAGGACATGCATATTATTGATACCATTTGAAAGGAAACACTTTGACGTTTGTGGAAATGTGAAATTAATGTAGGACAATATAACACATTAGATCTGGTAAAAGATAATACAAAGAAAAAAAGCATGTATTTTATCAAATGCAAGAGAAAGGCCAAAATGTACTGTTCCAGTTTAGGCACAATTTTAGATTTTGGCCACTAGTAGGCAGCAGTGTATGTGTAAAGGTTTAGAATTATCTAATGAACCACTGCATTTCTGTTCCAAATGTTTTATCAAGTCTGCCCAAATGTGCCTAATTTGTGTATTAATACATTTTCAAGTTTGTGACTATGCACTCTCCTCAAACAATAGCATGGTATTCTTTCACCGTAATAGCTACTGTAAATTGGACAGTGCCGTTAGATTGACAATAATTTAAGCTTTCTGCCCATATCAGATATGTCTATGTCCTGGGAAATGCATGCATACTTATTTTCCACCATAATTTGCAAATAAATTCATTACAAATCCTACAATGTGATTTTCTGGATTTCCTTTCTCATTTTGTCTGTCATAGTTGAAGTGTACCTATGATGAAAATGACAGGCCTCTCTCATCTTTTTAAGTGGGAGAACTTGCACAATTGGTGGCTGGCTAAAAACTTTTTTGCCCCACTGTATATGATGAACAAAGTAGCAGTAGCGTAAAAGAGGGGTTGGCGGGTGGTGGGTGGGACACAATGCAGATTGCCCGGTTAGCCAATGTGCGGGAGCACTGGTTGGTCGGCCCAATTGAGGTAGTATGTACATGAATGTGTAGTTAAAGTGACTATGCATATATGATAAACAGAGAGTAGCAGCAGCGTAAAAAGAGGGGTTGGGGGGGCCACACATAATGCAAATAGTCCAGGTAGCCATTTGATTACCTGTTCAGGAGTCTTATGGCTTGGGGGTAAAAACTGTTGAGAAGCCTTTTTGTCCTTGACTTGGCACTCTGGTACAGCTTGCCATGCGTTAGTAGAGAGATCAGTCTATGGCTGGGGTCTTTGACAATTTTTAGGGCTTTCCTCTGACACCGCCTGGTGTAGAGGTCCTGGATGGCAGGCAGCTTAGCCCCAGTGATGTATTGGGCCGTACGCACTACCCTCTGTAGTGCCTTGCGGTCAGAGGCCGAGCAATTACCGTACCAGGCAGTGATGCAACCAGTCAGGATGCTCAAGTTGATGCAGCTATAGAACCTTTTGAGGATCTCAGGATCCATGCCAAATCTTTTTAGTTTCCTCAGAGGGAATAGGCTTTGTCGTGCCTTCTTCATGACTGTCTTGGTGTGTTTGGACCATTCTAGTTTCTTGTTGATGTGGACACCAAGGAACTTGAAGCGCTCAACCTGCTCCACTATAGCCCCGTCGATGAGAATGAGGGCGTGCTCGATCCTCCTTTTCCTATAGTCCACAATAATCTCCTTAGTCTTGGTTATGTTGAGGGATAGGTTGTTATTCTGGCACCACCCGGCCAGGTTCTCTGACCTCCTCCCTATAGGCTGTCTTGTCGGTGATCAGGCCTACCACTGTTGTGTCGTCTGCAAACTTAATGATGGTTTTGGAGTCATGCCTGGCCATGCAGTCGTGGGTGAACAGGGAGTACAGGAGGGGACTGAGCACGCACCCCTGGGGAGCTCCAGTGTTGAGGATCAGTGTGGCAGGTGTGTTGCTACCTACCCTCACCATCTGGAGGCGGCCCGTCAGGAAGTCCATGATCCAGTTGCAGAGGGAGGTGTTTAGTCTTAGGATTCTTAGCTTATTGATGAGCTTTGAGGGTACTATGGTGTTGAACGCTGAGCTGTAGTCAATGAATAGCATTCTCACATAAGTGTTAATTTTGTCCAGGTGGGAAAGGGCAGTGTGGAGTGCAATAGAGATTGCATCATCTGTTGATCTGTTTGGGCGGTATGCAAATTGGAGTGGGTGTAGGGTTTCTGGGATAATGGCGTTGATGTGAGCCATCACCAACCTTTCAAAGCACTTCACGGCTATGGACGTGAGTGCTACGGTTCTGTAGTCATTTAGGCAGGTTGCCTTTGTGTTCTTGGGCACATGGACTATGGTTGTTTGCTTGAAACATGTTGGTATTACAGACTCAATCAGGGACATGTTGAAAATGTCAGTGAAGACACGTGCCAGTTGTTCAGCACATGCGCGGAGCACACGTCCTGGTAATCCCTCTGGCCCCGCAGCCTTGTGTATGTTGACCTGTTTAAAGGTCTTACTCAAGTTGGCTATGGAGAGCGCGATCACACAGTCGTCCAGAACAGCTGATGCTCTCATGCATGCCTCAGTGTTGGTTGCCTCGAAGCGAGCACAGAAGTGATTTAGCTCATCTGGTAGGCTTGTGTCACTGGGCAGCTCGCGGCTGTGCTTCCCTTTGTAGTCTGTAATAGTTTGCAAGCCCTACCACATAAGACGAGTGTTGGAGCCGGTGTAGTATGATTCAATCTTAGCCCTGTATTGACGTTTGGCCTGTTTGATGGTTCGTCGCAGGGCATAGCAGGATTTCTTATAAGCTTCCGGGTTAGTGTCCCGCACCTTGAAAGCGGCAGCTCTACCCTTTAGCTCAGTGCGAATGTTGCCTGTAATCCATTGCTTCTGGTTGGGGTATGTATGTACAGTCACTGTGGGGACTATGTCCTCAATGCACTTATTGATAAAGCCAGTGACTGAGGTGGTGTACTCCTCAGTGGTATCGGAAGAATCCCGGAACATGTTCCAGTCTGTGCTAGCAAAACAGTCCTGTTGCTTAGCATCTGCTTCATCTGACCACTTTTTTATAGACCGAGTCACTGGTGCTTCCTGCTTTAATTTTTGCTTGTCAGCAGGAATCAGGAGGATAGAGTTGTGGTTGGATTTACCAAATGGAGGGAGAGGGAGGGCTTTGTACGCGTCTCTGTGTGTGGTGTGTAGGTGATCTAGAATTTTCTTCCCCTCTTGGTTGCACATTTAACATGTTGATGGAAGTTTGGTAGAACTGCTTTAAGTTTCCCGTCATTAAAGTCTCCGGCCACTAGGAGCGCCGCCTCTGGGAGAGTGGTTTCCTGTTTGCTTATTTCCTTATACAGCTGACTGAGTGCGATCTTAGTGTCAGCATCTGTCTGGTGGTAAATAAATAGCCACGAAAAGTATAGCTGAAAACTCTCTAGGCAAGTAGTGTGGCCTGCAAATTATCACAATATACTCTACTTCAGGCGAGCAAAATCTAGAGACTTCCTTAGATTTCTTGCACCAGCTGTTTACAAATATGCACAGACCGCCACCCCCCTCATCTTACCAGAGTGTGCTGTTCTATCTTGCCGGTGCAGCGTGTATCCCGCTAGCTGAATATCCATGTCGTCATTCAGTTACGATTCCATTAAACATAGGATATTACAGTTGATGTCCCGTTGGTAGGATATTTGTGATCGTACCTCGTCTAGTTTATTGTCCAATGATTGCACATTGGCGAGTAGTATTGACGGTACCTCAGCTTTCCCACTTGCCTTTTCCGGATCCTGAACAGACATCCGGCTCATTGACCTCTGTACCTGCATCGCTTCCTCTTGCAAATAACGGGGATGTCTGCCCTGCCAGGTGTTTGGAGAATGTCTTGTGCGTCTTGTTTGTTGAAGAAAAAATATTTTTGTCTCATCCGAGGTGAGTGATCGCTGTCCTGATATCCAGAAGCTCTTTTTTGCCGTAAGATACTGTTGCAGAAACATGATGTACAAAATAAGTTACAAATAACGCGAAAAAAAAACCACATAATAGCACAATTGGTTGGGCGCCCGTAAAACTGCTGCCATTTCTTCCGGCGCCATCCCTTCAGCAGGGCAGGTTTTATATGGTATAGTTTATAATGTTACCTCATTGGGCTCCCGAGTGGTTCAGTGGTCTAAGGCACTGCATCTCAGTGCTTGAGGCATCACTAAACACCCTGGTTCAATTCTAGGCTGTATCATAACCTGACATGATTGAGAGTACCATCAGACGTGGCACAATTGACCCAGCGTTGTTAGGGTTTGGTAGGGTTAGGCTGTCATTGTAACTAAGAATTTGCTCTTAACGGACTTGCCTAGTTTAAAAAAAAGGTTAAATATAAAAAAATATATATATAAAAAAATCAGCATAGCAGGTATCTAAACTCACTGGCCAGTTTATTAGGTAGACCATCCCGTTCACAAAAACAGATCGCTCCTACCGACATTGAGTCAAGTGGCCATGGCTTGTTATATAAAGCTGGCAGACAGACATCGAGGCATTCAGTTACTGTTCAAATGAATTTTAGAAGGGGCCAAACCAGTGACCTAAGTGACCTTGAGTGTGGTATGATTGTCGGTGTCAGGCACGCCGGATGGATCCAGAATCTCAGAAATGGCTGCCCTCCTGGACTTTTCACGCACGACATTGTCTAGTGTTTCCCGAGAATCATGTGACCAATAGAAAACATCCAGTCAGCGACAGTCCTTGTTGACAGTTCCAAAATGTTACAATTCAGATTGAAATCAGTTGATAAGTATTCACCCCCTGACCCAATACATATTAGAATGTCCTTCTATGAGGGTGCATACTGCCACCTGAATTGTGTTGTTTGAACCATTATAAAACAGGTATAAGGCCAAGGTTGGTGATTTACTGCCACCTGCAGTTATGGAATGTTTGCTCACAAGTATAATTCAGTGGCTGATACCTCCTCATGACCTGGATGGAATTATGTGATCCTTAACTCATGGGAAGTCTCACCCAGTTGACTTGTTCAAATGTTTTAAGTCATCTATGGTGCTGTCCATGCTAAAACAGGCTTTTGGCACTAGGGTCATCTATACATCTCTATGGATAAACTCTTACAAGCGCATCGCCAATATAAATTCTATAGTGGACAGGGTACAACTCTAACCTGCGTCAGTGCTTTTCTTCTCTCTGTTTTCCTTCGATTTTGACACTATCTTCTGTATGACAGAAATATTACAGGTCAAATCATGGCCAACATGTCCATGCCAGACTGTTCAAATGACCTTGACCATACCATACAGATACCCATAAAACCCCAAAAAGCAAGCAATGCAAGATGTAGAAGCACAGTGGCTAGGAAATGCTCATAAAATGAAACATAAACATTCGTAACAAGAAGATATACCAAAATATACAGCAGTATTTTCACATCCAAGCACAGAGAATAACGCTCCACCATCAGTGTTTCCAGCAAGCTTCTTTAATGATATTTGAACATTTTAAGTTGTGTAGTTTTGGCCGATATTCCAAAGTCTTATTTCCCTCCCTTTACACAGGAAGATTAACTTTCCTTTCATTTTAATACAATTGATCAGTCAAATGTAAATCTCTCACCTAAAATAACTATTTACGTTTTCAACAGAGCCAGAGACCATAATAATAGTGCTCACAATAATATAATACAAATATAACGTCTAGACAAAAATAATAAAAAGACAGATTACATGTAATATTTTAGGGATATGTTGCAGTCTTATTCTCTCCTGGTTTTAGTAGTTTCTGTCAAAGTAATACATGATTGTATAATGTAGAAAGCAGGAGAGAAATGTTTGTTTTTTTTTCTTTAAAGATTGCTCTTATTTTAAGAGATGCAGTGTTTTTCATAACTGTTAGTCATTTTTTAAAACATTTAAAATAGTCCATAGAAGTCCTTTTCATCCAAGTCTTCCGGCTGGTGAAAGTCATATATTTGTTGTGCCAGTCTTTTCTCAATCCAACCATGAAATTACACAGGTCCTGTGCTCTCACCCCAGAAGCTTATTTATGAGACTTCCTCAGTAGCTCGTACACAAAGGACGATGTACAGTAACGTAGAGAGTTTAGTTCCAGAACCAGAAGAATTGAAGGTATACGGAAACTGGGCAAAGAGCTGGGGGTGTTCCCCGATCCAGGAGGGTCCCTATCAATTAGGAATGGATGAATACTACATGACTTCAGAGGGAAGTCAATAACTCTAATGACAGACTGTCCTCTTGTATTTTGCTATATCACACCACGCGCTTCCCAAGAGCCACAACTCAAGCCAGAGGAGATACAGCCACACCAAAAGGTGAACAAATGGAGCGCTTACCGGTATACTGTTATCACCTCACCACTGGCAGTATATCACTGAAATATCTCTCAAGAAAATTGAGTTTGTCAATTTATTCTTTCACCATCTACTGTGAACAAGACCAAGGCTTCATGCTAAGGATGCGGGTTAGTGAGATCCACTAAATCACTTGAGGACCTATTAAAGGGAGAATCCTAACTTAAGGGAACATTTGACTTAAGTGGAGGTTACAATAGGAATCACCCCTAAGTGATTAAAGAATTACTTCAGGATGTCTTAAGATACCTAATCAAAATCTACAAGGCTTTCAATGTTGTAGGCATGATGGGGGGGGGGGGGGGGGGGTTCACTTAACATAGTATTACGTTTAGAAAAAACAGATTAAACTTGCCATTTTTTTTTCGAGTGGAATTTGATCAATCATGGAATGATTCCAACTGAAGAGGTATGTATATTGACCACCCTCTCCACCCCGCATTCTCACTCTGCTAAGCCTTTGTCATGGTGGTCCTCCAGGTCCAAACCATTAACCACAACACAGTTGTGCTTTAAGTTGGACTATAGCATCACGTACAGTTGTGTTTCTGACCCCCGATGGATATATTGAAAGTGGTGTGTTCCGAATGCTGAATGCACGTGAGCAATGGGAAGATGGCACTCTTATCCACAGGAGGAGAAAGAAGCGGGGGTTGAAAAATAACTTCAATCCCTATCTACTAATATCCTGATGGTGGTGGTAGCCAGTACACTTTGAGCAGCACTTGTGTTAATTTCCGAAGTGGGGTGTTTGGGGGTGGAATGGTCCTAGTGAGAACGCTGTGTGAGTTGTGGCGTTCTTTTCCCTGATTGCCATTTGTGCCGGGGGGGGGGGGGGGGGTCCCCTGATCGTTCCAGTCTCCACTGTGGGCCACAGCAGTATGGGAGGGGTGGGGGGCTGAGGTGGTGGGCCTCCAGAGGACAGGAAGAGGTGTCGTCCTCCGTGTCCCTCCTTCGTCCTCTTGTGGTGGAGGGGAAGGGGCTCTGTCATCACTAACTATTATCTGAAGAGCGAAGCGAGAGAGACAGAAAGAGAAATAATAAACACATATTTTGATTTTGCTTTCCTCATTGTGTTTTTCTCTTTGATATTTTGACCACAAAACCTATACTTATGATAACCAACAACACATCTGGTTTTAAGTTGTGATACGTATTCTGTTTGTTGTCCCGTGTGTACGGTTTACTCAAACTTCAATGCCTGCAGAAATAACTATGTATCGGTGGAGCACAAGATATATCTACGCGTATGTACTCCAAAGCCCTTTCAAGCATCCTGTGCATGTGAACTACTGTTGTATCTGTTCATGATAAGTATCAGAGTGCGTCCCAAATGGCACCTTCTTCCCTATAAATTGCACTACTTTTGACCAGGGCCCAAAGAGCTCTCAAAAGTAGTGCAATTTATAGGGAAGAAGGTGCTGTTTGGGACGCACCCGGATACTTTACTGATAAAGAGTACAGAGTGTCATATGGGATGCAGTATCAATAATTCACAGTACCTTTGTTCTCCTCTGTGTCAGTAGCTGTTTCAGTCAGCCTTTGGCGCAGTTCATTATACTTGGTCTCCACTTCCTGAAAGCAGATTTTTGACAGAAACTTAGCTCTGGTAGAACATATGAACATACAGATGGATAAAATTAGTGTATGGGTGGATGGCCCCATACAGTAAAACAAATATAATAGTATGAGCAAACAGGCAGATTGACAAACAGATGTCTTGATCATGCCGCGTGAGAGACTGCATGATAGACATTGAATAACTTTACCTATAAAGCCCTTCTCATACATTTCACTCAAAGCGCGAGTTCTGGGCCGAAGATGCCCTGGGGCGCACATCAAAGATCAGCTAAGAACATAAAACTGACCTTAGAATTTGAAGCCAGGTCTGATTTATCTGAAATCTTTCAAATACTTTAAAGCTGCAATATGTCAGTTTTTGGAAGATCTGACCAAATTCACATAGAAATATGAGTTATAGATATGTCATTCTCATCGAAAGCACGTCTAAGAAGCGGTAGATCTGTTCTATGTGCGCTATTTCTATGCTTACCATTGTTAAGTTTCGTTTTCACGTCTTTTACTTTCCGTTTTGTACACTAGGTTAAACAGCTGAAAATTTCACAACGGTTTAGATGGTACAATTATTCTTTACACTATACTTGCTTGTTTTGTCACAAACTGAAATTAGGCAAACTATTAGAATATTAGGAACCAGGAAATGGTGCAGCAATTTCTGCATAATGCACTTTTAAGCGCTTACTCTAGCCTGCCTGAAGTGCTAAATGGGCGTGGTTTGCCATTTTGGGACTCTTCTAATTGGTCTCAATCAACCACTTTTAAAGGGATACTTTGGGATTTTGGCAATGAGGCACTTTAACTACTTCCCCAGAGTCAGATGAACTCGTGGATACCATTTTTATTTCTCTGCGTGCTGTTTGACTTAAGTTGCTAACTAGTGCCATGCAAGCAGATAGCACAATAACTGTCAGTCTATGGCTAAGACTGATTAGCATTGGCGCGTGAAACTACCTCTAACCTCCTTCATACTGGACAGAGATATAAAAATGGTATCCACAAGTTCATCGAACTGTGGGGAAGTAGATAAAGGGCATCCTTGTCAAAATCCAGAGGTAATGATTTCAAATAGTATTTGAACCCAGGTCTGATCTATGGGGGGAAACGTCATGTTACTTAAAGGGGGGTTGATTGTGTACCTTCAGGTGCTGCAGGTTGGCCTGGAGCAGGCGGATGTGGGTCATGACCTGGCGTCTGAGTTTGGGGCCGGCACCCCCTGTCTGCGAGGACGAGGAGAGCAGCTTCTTCAGGTCGATGTCCGGGCCCCATTGGGCCCCACCCCCCCCGCCACTCGCCTGACCGTCATTGTCCGTGCTGCTCTCCCCCGAGGCCCCGTAGCCCTCCAGGACCATGTAACTGCCTGGGGAGGGAGGGAAAGAGAAATGGGGAGGGAGGGAGAGGGAGAGACGGTTGGAAATGGGTAAGTTATGCCCACCTGAGTACTTTAACTTCCACAATTAAAAAGGAACCTCAAACATGCTATAAAAACAACAGTATATCCTAACTTCCACTTAAGTAGAATTAGAACTTTGTCTCCTATTGACATCGACAACGATTCATGACTAAGTGAAATACTACTTCACCTAAGGGGTGAATCCCCTGCCGCTTTTCTGCCTTGAATGTCCCAGTTGGCTCACCGTATTCCTCGGAAGTCTCAAAGAAACCTGTGTCCCCAGACGGTAGTTCATTGGACCCCGGGGCCTCCTCCTCCCTCCCTGCCTCGGTCTTCTCCGAGGCGCCGTTCTCCGAGGAGCCAGTAGAGGGTGCTGCTACGCTGCTTGGGGCCGAGATACTGTTGTTGTCCTCTGGGCCCCTCAGGGACGTGGTCCTCAGCAGGCGGCCTCCAGGGGCTCGGCCCTTCCTCTGCTCTTTTTCTTTCCCCTTCTCTTTGTCCTTGTCGCTGCCCTCTGCTCTGCTCGTCATGTGGTTGAGAAGGACCTGCCTCAAGGCTGCCACTGGGATAAGGAGAGAGAGTCAGCGTGGCTACAGGGTCATGTTCATTAGGCTAAGAAGAAACACTCATTTTCAGTTTCCGTTGCAAAACATTTAGTGTGCCATTCAATGTGTCATTCTATCATTGTATGTGACATATTGGTCTAAGGCTAAGGCAGTGAACTCACAGGTTCTTAGGGCCTCCTCGGCTCTGGAGGGTGGCATGCCGAAGGCGTCATCGGGATCCTCGTCGTCGATGGTGATGCCCAGGCGTGACCTCTCCTGGAGGATGGGCAGACTGTCTGCCAGCTCTCCATCCAGAAAAGCTTCAACTTCCTCCTCATCTACCTCCTCCACTTCCTCCTCCTCTTCTTGTTCTTCTCTTCTGTCTGGCAGTGGCGAGTCCTCTTCTTCCTCGTCGTCTGATTTGACACCGTCAAATGGGTTGGTCGATGTGGGTGTGGGTTGCAGACCCGGCAAGGAAGTGACGTCTTTTTCTAGGGGACACAGATACATGGGTAATGAAGGCGTGTTACAGCTGCATGAAGAATAGTCAAACTCACATAGCTTTTCATAGGGTAGATGTTTTTTTTTTATTGTTAGATACTACTACACTGTTGGAGCTAGGAACACAAGCATTTCGCTAAAGCCGCAATAACATCTGCTAAATATGTGTATGTGACCAATAAAATGTGATTTGATTAGATTTTTGAAAATGTATTAAATGTCTAGATATTGATACCTGGGGACTGGGTACATCCCATGGAGGTGCGCTCAAGGTCTTTGTTCAGTTTGGGCACCCCCGTGCTGATAATCTCTACTGCGTCTCGCTCCACACTGCAACACACATGCCAAACGTATGCACGCATACACAAACGTAAATTATAAACTAGGGCGATGTGCCTTTTTTCATTAGAAAGCAGAGTGTATAAAAAAATAAAGGGAACACTTAAACAACACAATGTAACTCCAAGTCAATCACACTTCTGTGAAATCAAACTGTCCACTTAGGAAGCAACACTGATTGACAATAAATGTCACATGCTGTTGTGCAAATGGAATAGACAACAGGTGGAAATTATAGGCATTTAGCAAGACACCCCCAATAAAGGAGTGGTTCTGCAGGTGGTGACCACAGACCACTTCTCAGTTCCTATGCTTCCTGGCAGGTTTTTTTGGTCACTTTTGAATGCTGGCGGTGCTTTCACTCTAGTGGTAGCATGAGACGGAGTCTACAACCCACACAAGTGGCTCAGGTAGTGCAGCTCATCCAGGATGGCACATCAATGCGAGATGTGGCAAGAAGGTTTGCTGTGTCTGTCAGCGTAGTGTCCAGAGCATGGAGGCGCTACCAGGAGACAGGCCAGTACATCAGGAGACGTGGAGGAGGCCGTAGGAGGGCAACAACCCAGCAGCAGGACCGCTACCTCCACCTTTGTGCAAGAGGATCAGGAGGAGCACTGCCAGAGCCCTGCAAAATGACCTCCAGCAGGCCACAAATGTGCATGTGTCTGCTCAAACGGTCAGAAACAGACACCATGAGGGTGGTATGAGGGCCCGACGTCCACAGGTGGGGGTTGTGCTTACAGCCCAACACCGTGCAGGACGTTTGGCATTTGCCAGAGAACACCAAGATTGGCAAATTCGCCACTGGCGCCCTGTGCTCTTCACAGATGAAAGCAAGTTCACACTGATCACGTGACAGACGTGACAGTCTGGAGACGCCGTGGAGATCGTTCTGCTGCCTGCAACATCCTCCAGCATGACCGGTTTGGCGGTGGGTCAGTCATGGTGTGGGGTGGCATTTCTTTGAGGGGTAGCCCTCCATGTGCTCGCCAGAGGTAGCCTGACTGCCATTATGTACCGAGATGAGATCCTCAGACCCCTTGTGAGACCATATGCTGGTGCGGTTGGCCCTGGGTTCCTCCTAATGCAAGTCAATGCTAGACCTCATGTGGCTGGAGTGTGTCAGCAGTTCCTGCAAGAGAAAGGCATTGATGCTATGGACTGGCCCGCCCGTTCCCCAGACCTGAATCCAATTGAGCACATCTGGGACATCATGTCTCGCTCCATCCACCAACGCCACGTTGCACCACAGACTGTCCAGGAGAGATCCCTCAGGAGACCGTCCGCCACCTCATCAGGAGCATGCCCAGGAGTTGTAGGGAGGTCATACAGGCACGTGGAGGCCACACACACTACTGAGCCTCATTTTGACTTGTTTTAAGGACATTACATCAAAGTTGGATCAGCCTGTAGTGTGGTTTTGCACTTTAATTTTGAGTGTGACTCCAAATCCAGACCTCCATGAGTTGATGAATTTGATTTCCATTGATCATTTTTGTGTGATTTTGTTGTCAGCACATTCAACTATGTAAAGAAAAAAGTATTTAATAAGAATATTTAATTCATTCAGATCTAGGATGTGTTATTTTAGTGTTCCCTTTATTTTTTTGAGCAGTGTATATAAAAAGCCAACAAGGCCAGTGAACTCACTCGGTCTGAAGTAAAGGTATGATGTGTGTTTTCGTCTTCATGGTTTCTGCGCTCTGCGTTATCAGACACTGCCACCTAGTGGATGGGAGGAGTTAATGAGAAACAGACCAACCATATAAATAGAAAGTGAGCCCATCCTGTCTTCCTGGGAAGTGCACCATCTACAGTGACTTCAGAAAGTTCTCACACCAATTTACTTTTTCCACATTTTGTTGTTACAAAGCGGGACTAAAATGGATTTAATTTTCATTTTTGGCCAACGATCTACACAAAATCTATAAACTATTTATGAAAAAATATTAATATTTTATCTTGATTAGATAAGTATTCACCACCCTGAGACAATACAAGTTAGAAACACCTTTGGCAGCGAATACAGCTGTGATTCTCTAAGAGATTTGCACACCTGGATTGTACAATATTTGGCCATTCTTTTTAAAATTCTTCAAGCTCTGTCAAGTTGGTTGTTGATCATTGCTAGAAAGCTACTTTCAAGTTTTGCTATAGATTTTCAAGCTAATTTAAGTCAAAACTATAACTAGCTGTATTCCCAAAATGTCATTTCTTTGCCACATGTTTTACAGTATTATTTAAGTGCCTTGTCACAAACAGGATGCATGTTTTGGAATATTTTTATTCTGTACAGGCTTCATTCTTTTCACTCTATCATTTAGGTTAGTATTAAAGGTCCCCAAAGCACACACATCCCTGGGTCGCTCCTCTTTTCACTTCACTGCAGCTAGCGACTGGGACAAGCTGCAACAAACACTCAAACTGGACAGTTTTATCTCAATCTCTTCATTCAAAGACTCAATCATGGACACTCTTACTGACAGTTGTGGCTGCTTTGCATATGATGTACCTTCTTGCCCTTTGTGCTGTTGTCTGTGCCCAAAAATGTTTGTACCATGTTTTGTGCTGCTACCATGTTGTTGTCATGTTCTGTTGCTACCATGCTGTGTTGTAATGTGTTGCTGCCTTGCTACAGTATGTTGTTGTCTTAGGTCTCTCTTTATGTAGTGTTGTCTCTCTTGTCGTGATGGGTTTTGTCATATAAATACATACACATACAACAATTCAAAAGTTTGGGATCACTTAGAAATGTCCTTGTTTTTAAAAGAAAAGCAAATTTTCTGTCCATTAAAATTACATCAAATTGATCAGAAATACAGCGTAGACATTTTTTATGTTGTAAATGACTATTGTAGCTGGAAACAGCAGATAATTAAAAAAAAAATGGAATATCTACATAGGCAAAAAGAAGCCCATTATCAGCAACCATCACTCCTTTGTTCCAATGGCACGTTGTGTTAGCTAATCCAAGTTGATCATTTTAAAAGGTTAATTGATCATTAGAAAACCCTTTTGCAATTATGTTAACACAGCTGAAAACTGATGTTCTGATTAAAGAAGCAATACAACTGGCCTTCTTCAGACTAGCTGAGTATCTGGAGCGTCAGCATTTGTGGGTTCGATTACAGGCTCAAAATGGCCAGAAACAAAGAACTTTCTTCTGAAACTCATCAGTCTATTCTTGTTCCGAGAAATTGCCAAGAAACTGAAGATCTCATACAACGCGGTGTACTACTTCACAGAACAGAGCAAACTGTCTAACCAGAATAGAAAGAGTAGTGGGAGGCCCAGTGCACAACTGAGAAGGCCAGCATCCCGGAGTCGCATCTTCACTGTTGATGTTGAGACTGGTGTTTTGCTGGTACTATTTAATGGAGCTGCGAGTTGAGGACTTGTGAGGCATCTGTTTCTCAAACTAGACACTCTATTGAACTTGTCCCTCATGAGCAGTTTTCTTCCTCTCCGTCAGCTGAGTTAGGAAGGATGCCTGTATCTTTGTAGTGACTGAGTGTAATTAAGAACTTCACCATGCTCAAAGGGATATTCAGCATCAACCAATAGGTGCCCCTCTTTGCGAGGCATTTAAAAATCATTCTGTTTTTTGTGCTTGAATCAGAGCTTGAAATGCACATACTCGTTTGAGGGAACTTACAGATCATTGTATGTGTGGGGTACAGAGATCATGTTAACCAACTTATGTGATTTGTTAAGCACATTTTTAGGTCTGCCATAACAAAGGGGTTGAATATTTGTATTTATTATGGATCCCCATTAACTTCTGCCAAGGGGTCCAGCAAAATGAAGGCAGCTATACAATTTTAAAAACATTACAATACATTCATAACACATAAAGTGTGTGCCCTCAGAAAAACCTGGGAATACTTATTGACTGAATACATTTCATTTAATTGTTATTCATTTCAAGGGGTATTGTGTGTATATCAGTGACAGAAAATCTAAATTTAATCAATTTGAAATTCAGGCTGTGACAACCAAATGTGGAGAAATAAAGTGGTGTGTATACTTTCAGAAGGCATTGTATCTCTTTGAGAGCAACTTAGCTTGGAGCAAATCCAGATTTTTCGGTTGGAGGATTCTGTCCCTGCTTATTCTCCCCTGGAATCACTCATCTGGGATTTCTGGAAAACCTGGGAACTTTTGCAATCCTAGTTCCAGCCAGGTAACAACTGACTGGGATGCTTGAATAAAGTGACTTTGGGATGAACAGACAAACAGACTTACGTTCTTTGCTCGGACACGGTCTGGGCCATCAGCTCGTAGATCTGGGCTCCGTTGTCGGACATAGACAGCACAAAGAAGGACTTGTTGTCTGACAGGAGAAGAGACAATATCATTAGAACATACATTATATTGACAGTCTTTACTATTTTGTCTTTCCTCTCCAAAGTCCACTAGATATAGCCTGGTCCCAGGTCTGTTTGAGCTGTGTAGCCAACTCCAATTTCACGTCAGTAAAACAGAATGTGAGCTATTGCAAGATCAGGCAGGTTCCAAAAAGCTTACGCCAATAGTCACTGTCATGCCAAACATGGTGGTTGGCAAGACTGCACAAACAGATCTGGGACCAGGCTACTACAGACATGTTGCTTGAAGCAATTTGATAAGATATGATTCCAGGAGCCTTTTCAGTGGAATGCAACATTCAGAACAACACAGATGGAAACGTAGCAAATAGAGCAATAACTATTTATATCAGATTAAAAAAAATAATAATAATAATAAAATAAAATAAATAATTCACACTAAATAGCCCCCTTAATAAGCAAATAACAGTTGCTACATACATTTGATGAATTCTTCAAGAATAAAACTTAGAAATGCCTCATGAGCTTAGTTCAACTGTCGTACCCCTTCAAAACCCAAAATATAAGTTTGTGGTTAAAACTATAATGTTGATACAATGGATTGTCAGTCCTTGCATCTATAGCCCCTGTCTACGAATTTGAGGGTGGTTACATTTCTCAAGCCCCATCCCTTAGTGTTTTACTGAAACATAAACGAGGGAAAACGCTTTAATATTGTTAGAACTGAATGGACACACCGGTGGCTACCGAGCGCACCAGCACGGTGTTGAGGTTGATGATGGGGCTGAAGATGTGCTTGGTGTCGGCGGTGCCCGCCAAGTTCTTGCTGTGGCACTTGAGGACCAACCGCTCGTCCTGCTTCTGCAGCAGCACCAGGATATCCTCCAGGAGCAGCGTGTACAGCTCTGAGGGCACAGGAGGAAGTTCAAGGTAATACTTTTGTTTTTATAACCAAATGGCATCACAGACACTGAAATACATTGATAAACATCATTGAAATTCATGACAACATGACTCAAGTTGTTGATTCATTGGTATGGCATGGGGAACATTTTGTTTCTCTCAGTCCTGGCATTTGGTATAGAGAGAAGATGGTTTACAACACACAGAAAATCACTTATACTCAACAGGACAAGCTAGTCCTCATGTGGGCTAAAACTACTATAGCATGTGAACCCCGGGTCTTCTTCTCAGTCTTCTATTGTATGTTGTAGCCTACTTAGCTTTTCAGCATTGGATGAGGACAACTCTAGCGTACCAAAGGGCTAAGCTGAAAATGGAATAACAATTGTCCTAAAGGTAAAAAATAATAATTATTCTCTACATGATCAACATTTCTACACCGCTAAAACACATTCTGTTGAATTATGGGTACGTACCGATGGTCTTGTCTTTGTTGACCTTCCAGGAGAGAGGTCCCTCGTGCACCATCTTCTTCTTGGTCAGGTCTAGACTCTACACACACGCACATGCACACACACACGTCAGAACAGGCACCTTTCTACAGCTTTAAGCCAACGGTGGTTCTTGTCAATGAGAATCTGTCCAATTAACTTCCCTGGTCAAATAAAGGTAAATGCATGTAAATAAATGGAGACACAAGTAGTCTCACCTTGAACTCTGAGATCATTGGGTTCTCACTCTGTTTGAGAGAGGACAGGTCCAGGCGTCTCTGGTAGTCCTCTAACCTCTGTAGGGAGAGGAGCCCACACACTTACCAGCACTGGCTAGACAGTATACAGTTAGTACAGTCATTTAATATGGTGCCTTGCAAAAGTATTCATCCCCCTTGGTGTTTCTCCTATTTGGTTGCATTAAAACCTGTGATTTAAATGTATTTGTATTTCATGTAATGGACATACACAGAATAGTCCAAATTGGTGAAGTGAAATTACTTGTTTAAAAATAATAATAATAAAAATGGAAAAGTGGTGCGTGCATATGTATTCACCCCCTTTGCTATGAAGCCCCTAAATAAGATCTGGTGCAACCAATTACCTTCAGAAGGTGCATAATTACATTGCACACAGGTGGACTTTATTTAAATAAGTGTCACATGATCTCAGTATTTATACACCTGTTCTGAAAGGCCCCAGAGTCTGCAACACCACTAAGCAAGGGGCACCATCAAGCAAGTAGCACCATGAAGACCAAGGAGCTCTCCAAACAGGTCAGGGACAAAGTTGTGTAGAAGTACAGATCAGTGTTGGGTAATAAAAAAATATCAGAAACTTTGAACATCCCACGGAGCACCATTAAATCCATTATTAAAAAATGGAAAGAATATGACACCACAACAAACCTGCCAAGAGAGGGCCGCCCACCAAAACTCATGGACCAGGCAAGAAGGGCATTAATCAGAGCGTCAACAAAGAGACCAAAGATAACCCTCAAGGAGCAGCAAAGCTCCACAGCGGAGATTGGAGTATCTGTCCATAGGACCACTTTAAGCCGTATACTCCTCAGAGCTGGGCTTTACGGAAGAGTTGCCAGAAAAAAGCCATTACTTAAAGAAGAAAATAAGAAACACGTTTGGTGTTTTCCAAAAGGCATGTGGGAGACTCCCCAAACATATGGAAGAAAGGTACTCTGGTCAGATGAGACTAAAATTGAGATTTTTGGACATCAAGGAAAATGCTATGTCTGGCGCAAACCCAACACCTCTAATCACACCGAGAACACCAACCGGCAGGGACCAGGAAACTGGTCAGAATTAAACGAATGATGGATGGTGCTAAATGCAGGGAAATTCTTGAGGGAAACCTGTTTCAGTCTTCCAGAGATTTGAGACTGGGGCGGCGGTTCACCTTCCAGCAGGACAATGGTCCTAAGCATACTGCTAAAGCAACACTTGTGTGGATTAAGGGGAAACATTTAAATGTCTTGGAATGGCCTAGTCAAAGCCCAGACCTCAAGCCAATTGAGAATCTGTGGTATGACTTAAAATTGCTGTACATCAGAGGGACCCATTCAACTTGAATGAGCTGGAGCAGTTTTGCCTTGAAGAATGGGCAAAAATCCCAGTGGCTAGATGTGCCAAGCTTATAGAGACGTACCCCAAGAGACTTGCAGCTGTAATTTCTGCAAAAGCTGTCTCTACAAAGTATTGACTTTGGGGGGGTGAATAGTTATGCACTTATTTCTTGTTTATTTCACAATAAAAAATATTTTGCATCTTCAAAGTGGTAGGCATGTTGTGTAAATCAAATGATTACAAACCCCCCAAAAATATATTTTAATTCCAGGTTATAAGGGGGGTGAATACTTTTGCAAGCCACTGTAGACAGCCATATTAAGGTAGGAAGTGAATCCCATTGGTGCAGTCTGAACTGGCTTCGCTTAATTTAGCTTGCAAGTGTCCCACAGTTTTCAATTGAAACGTGGCTGCACCATGACAACTGTTGGTGTAGCCAGATGTGTGCATGTGTTCACCATGTGTCTAGTCCCAGTGGTTGTCCTCTCCATAGTCAGTTACCTGTTTGTTCTCTGCCTCTTTCACTGTCTGGTTGACATAGTTGAGGATCGTCCTGCAGCACTCCCCGGCCCTCTTCACCTTGTCCCTCTCCTCTGCATCCTCTGTCAGGCAAAAAAACAAACAAGCAGATGATATCAGTCTCATGGAGTGGACCAAATAAATGCACAACAAAACTGTGTTTTATAGTGGTGCTGTCTACTGTACCTGTGTACTTGGCTATGCTCTCCAGCAGTAGCGGATACTTGGTCAGCCTCTGCATCTCCACTGGAATGATATCCTTCAGCTGCAGTCTGCGACACAGACGGTTGCTCTCAGCCTCCTACGGGACGAGAGAGACACACTCGAGTCAGTACTACAGTCACTCACTCCAGATCAAATGGTCAATCTGACGACATCCCAATGATGACGAAAGCCAGTTTTTTTCCTTTAGAGATATCATTGTGTTTCCAAGCCACTATAATGCAAAATCTTCATTAGCGCCAACTGAGAATGCATGGAGTAGAATGCCCGGTCGTCAAGAGAACCTTCAGAACAATATTGTGACACAACATGCAACCCATGATCAGTAGAATATAGTATAGTATACTGTGTCGTACCTGCATAAAGGAGGTGAAGCGCTGGTCTTTCTTCTGCCGGGTCTTGATGAGTTCCAGGGCAAAGGGCTGGTTACTGCAGAAGGTGCCCACCGCCCGCTTGATCTTCTCCTCCTCATCATCACTGAACTACACACATGCACAGAGGGACATGGTAACATGCGCGCCCACATACGCACAGGGGGACATGGAAATGCAGGGACACAGAAAAGGACACAGACACACACACAGCAATGTTAGCAATGGCTTTTGGATATAATACTCCCCCTCTCCTGCAGTGACTGAAAATATATCCCAAAATGCCAATAGGGCTCTGGTCAAAAGTAGTGCACTATAAAGGGAAGTCTTCTCTTACCCAAGCTAGTAGATCGTCTCCTATCAGGTCTATCACTGACGTCTCGTTCTTCTTCCGAATGACCGTCATCTGTTCCGTTATCCACACTGTAGGGAGGAAGAGAAAAGTCAGGGAAAAGAGGACATTTGTTTGAGAATAGGTGTAATTTCAATGATTTAGGAAGTGAAAATTCTAGTTGTGTAAATTAGCATTATCCCTGAGAGAGGAGTTTGACTGTAGCTTTGAAGAGGAAGCCCCGCGGTGAGTATAGCTAGCATTGCACACACACAGAGACACACACACACACACAAACACACACACACAGTGTACCGTGTAGCTGGACAATCTCCTCTAGGTTAGTGAAGATGTGTTTAATGTCTCCAGGAGGCAGGATGCTGTCTCGGGTTAGTTTCTGGCAGAACACGTTATCCAGCACCTTCAACATCCTCAGGTGTGCCCGCTCTGTGTAGAAGAGCTCTGTGGAGACGCACACATTCAGACCCACAGAATTAAACAGAACACGATAGCTGCCATTATCAGCCCATTCTAAAGCTATGCAGGTCTATGACATCAGCCACTAGTACAGGGTTTCCAAAACTCGGTCCTCCAAGGTGTGCGCGTATTGGTTTTTGCCCTAACACTACACAGCTGATTCAAATAATAAACTCATCAAGCTTTGATACTTTGAATCAGCTGTGTAGTGTTAGGGCAAAAACCGAAACGTGCACCCCTTGGGGTCCTGAGGACCGAGTTTGGGAAACGCTGCTCTATCATATCTCTATGGTCAAACCGTCATAAGACAGGCGGAACCCATTGTCTTCTGACAGATGGTGCTATTCTAACGCACCCGCAGACGGCTGTCACGCTACCTGATGCAAGACAATGAGGTGGAACCAAGATTTTCATTTGGGATTGAGGCTTGCAGATTTCCTGGTATATCAGGATCTACGCAACATAGAATTTGGAGACTTTCCTACGGAAACGTCACACAAACCTTAGCGACTTGTGGTTTATTTAGCTAGCGGACCGACCATCGCTGATAATCATGATGAAAGAGTTCACCACTTGACTTGAATGGACACAGTAGGCTTGGTCATAGACATACTCAAATAGTCAATAAGGTTTAGGTGAGGCTGGGGCGGATAGGATATAAAGGTATAAAAATGTAAAGGACAAATTATAATACAGCGCATCATATTTGCCATCTCAAAGCTAAACAGTTAGCATGAAACTACTTTGAATATTCAACAGCTATCTATCTGTATGATTGATCCCCAGGCAGCTGTACAGTATGTGGAGCCAAAATGGCCACCGGCCTCACCGTTGATGACTTCCTGTCTTTTGATCTCCTGTGGAGTCAGGCCCGCCAGGACCTCTCGGCTAACCAGCGCCTGCCAGTTGGGAGGGTCCTGCTCGCACTCAATCTCGTTCCCCTGGTCGTCCTCACTCGGCACATCCCCACAGCCTAACCCGTCCATCCTGACATGAAAACAAGAAGTCTCTGATGGTGACACCTGGATTGTGTTGATTAGGGCATGAAGTAGCAAAATATTTTGCATCGGAACCCTGTTTCAGTTCATTTTCTTAAGTTTGTTTTAATTGAACTTTTATTTATCCGGGAAGTCCCGTTGAGATCAGAAGACCTCTTTTACAAGAGACCTGGTGCTTAATGAACACGGCCCTGGGCCCAATTAAACAACAGTAAAGCGAAACTCTACGATTGAGATTGGGAAAGTTACCGAGTTACTAAGTGCAGATGTCAAGCCTGTAATACATGGTAGAGAGAGGGGGACCAATAACTCAATCAATTATATTCAAAGGTTTTGCCAAAGTTAAGTTCAAGTTTAATCATGTTAATTGTGTTTAATCAATCACAATTGATTCAATTATGTGGGCAACACAAACGTTTTCAATAGCTGGTACTACCGAACAACTGGGGAAAATCAGTTATCATTCATGCCATTCATATGACTACAGAGACAAAAAAACAACAACCGGATCTGTGTTCAAATAGTATTTGAAATTATTTATCCGTACTTGATTGAGCTTGCCTGGCTAAATTGACCAATAGAACAGTCCTTAAACTGCAAACCCTGCCCATATGGCACTCCAGAACAGCTCGATTTCAAATTGTACTTGAACCCAACAACATCAGATGAAATAGACCCCAAAAAAATAAGAATAGGGAAAGACTCACCTCTGGGCTGGTTTGGGTGTGCCTCCCTCTTGAGCCCTGGGGAAAGAAGATCACGGTCCCTGTCAACACACTTTCTGCCATTCACCAAATCCCTCTTTTCAATCCTCCACATCTATCTGAGCAGAGGTCCTAAGGCATAAGTTGGAGAACTCCCCATCTCCAAGTAATACACCATAAGAGGACCTTTCTTTCAATGAGTTTCAATGAGGTCATGAATGATCGGAGAGACAAAGACAGCGATTCAGCAGTGCAGTGCTGTAGCAGCAGCACCCGAACAGAAACGGCTCCGAGGCCTTGAGCAGGACGGCTGGGTATGGGCTGTGTAACCCAACAGCATGGCTGTATGAGACTGCAGACTTTGCGGGCGACTGGTTGCGTCGGGTGAGAACGGATGAGCTTGGCAGTGGACCAACACGGCAGCAAAACATTCTGCCTTGGAAGGCTTTTCCCGGGAGAGCTTGCTCCCTATTCGGAACAATATTTCAGTGATCATGCAATCTCGCTCAGCATAAGATTTAGGGTGCATCCCAGATGCCACCCTATTCCCTATTTAGTGCACTATTTTCGACCAGAGCCCAAAGGGAATTGGGTGCCATTTGGGAGGCAGATTTAGTGTAGATTTGTGTTGACCCAGAGGACAGTCCTGACTCGGATTAAATAAGCCCTTTGAGGTGAAGGGATGGTATATATCAGAGTATCTCAACCCTTGAGCAGATTAGAATATTCACTATGTATTGCTGAAACCATCACATTTGATTACAGCAGATCTGCCCTCTGTATTTCTACGCTGTATATTACTAGCACATTACATGGAGAGGTGCTGTTACCAAGTCAATCAGCCTATCATAGTCACTATAACGTCACTATGTAAACAATAGTATTTTTGAGGGGGGGTAAACGCTGCTGCAAGCAAAGAGGTTATCAGAAATGATAATCATACAATAACTATTTCGTTCCCTTTTTATCCACCGTTTGTAAAATTCACTGACTGTACAAAACATTAAGAACACCTGCTCGTTTCATGACATAGACTGACCAGGTGAATCCAGGTGAAGCTATGATCCCTTATTGATGTCACTTGTTAAATGCACTTCAATCAGTGTAGATGAAGGGGAGGAGACAAGTTAAAGAAGGATTTTTAAGCCTTGAGACAATTGAGACATGGATTGTGTATTTGTGCTATTCAGAGGGTGAATGGGCAAGACAAAAGATTTTAGTGCCTTTGAACGGGGTATGATAGTAGGTGCCAAGCGCAACGGTTTGAGTGTAGAACTGCAACGCTGCTAGGTCTTTCATGCTCAAAAGTTTCCAAAGTGTATCAAGAATGATCCACTACCCAAAGGACATCCAGCCAACTTGACACAACTGTGGAAAGCATTGGAGTCAACATGAGCCAGCATCCCTGTGGAACGCTTTCAACACCTTGTAGACTCCATTCCCAAATTCAATTGTTCTGAGGGCACAAAAGGGTGCAACTCAATAATAGGAAGGTGTTCCTAATGTTTTGTACACTCAGTGTACATCGATGAATGTTCTTGCTTACCTCATAGTTTAGTTTTAAAATGTAACGCTTGCTAAACAAATTAATGTAAAATAGGTTGATTAAGTAAATTGTCCTCAATGGCCTCGTAGCTTGAATTTAGAATGACAATGGCCACAGCCTGAATTAGGTCAAATCAAATTTGATTTGTCACATACACATGGTCAGCAGATGTTAATGCGAGTGTAGCGAAATGCTTGTGCTTCTAGTTCCGACCATGCAGTAATATCTAACAAGTAATCTAACAATTTCACAACAACTACCTTATACACAAGTGTAAAGAAATGAATAAGAATATGTACATACAAATATATGGATGAGCGATGGCTGAACGGCATACGCAAGATGCAGTAGATGGTATAGAGTACAGTATATACATATGAGATGAGCAATGTAGGGTATGTAAATATTATATAAACTGGCATTGTTTAAAGTGGCTAGTGATACATTTATTACATCCAATTTTTTATTATTAAAGTGGCTAGAGATGAGTCAGTATGTTGGCAGCAGCCACTCAATGTTAGTGATGGCTGTTTAACAGTCTGATGGCCTTGAGATAGAAGCTGTTTTTCAGTCTCTTGGTCCCAGCTTTGATGCACCTGTACTGACCTCACCTTCTGGATGATAGCGGGGTGAACAGGCAGTGGAGGAACTTAAAACTTTCCACCTTCTCCACTACTGTCCCGTTGATGTGGATAGCGGGCTGCTCCCTCTGCTGTTTCCTGAAGTCCACGATCATCTCCTTTGTTTTGTTGACATTGAGTGTGAGGTTATTTTCCTGACACCACACTCTGAGGGCCCTCACCTCCTCCCTGTAGGCCGTCTCATTGTTGTTGGTAATCAAGCCTACCACTGTAGTGTCGTCTTTAAACTTGATGATTGAGTTGGAGGCTGTATGGCCACGCAGTCATAGGGGAACAGGGAGTACAGGAGAGGGCTGAGAAGGCACCCTTGTGGTGCCCCAGTGTTGAGGATCAGCGGGGTGGAGATGTTGTTTCTTACCCTCACCACCTGGGGATCGGCCCGTCAGGAAGTCCAGGACCTAGTTGCACAGGGCGGGGTCGAAACCCAGGGTCTCAAGCTTAATGACGAGTTTGGAGGGTACTATGGTGTTAAATTCGATGAACAGCATTCTCACATAGGTATTCCTCTTGTCCAGATGGGTTAGGGCAGTGTGCAGTGTGATTGCGATTGTGTCGTCTGTGGACCTATTGGGGCGGTAAGCAAATTGGAGTGGGTCTAGAGTGTCAGGTAGGGTGGAGGTGATATGGTCCTTGACTAGTCTCTCAAAGCACTACATGATGACGGAAGTGAGTGCTACAGGGCGATAGTCATTTAGCTCAGTTATCTTAGCTTTCTTGGGAACAGGAACAATGGTTGCCCTCTTGAAGCATGTGGGAACAGCAGACTGGGATAAGGATTGATTGAATATGTCCGTAAACACACCAGCCAGCTGGTCTGTGCATGCTCTGATGATGCGGCTAGGGATGCCATCTGGGCCGGCAGCTTTGCGAGGGTGAACACATTTAAATGTTTTACTCACGTTGGCTGCAGTGAAGGAGAGCCCACAGATTTTGGAAGCTGGCCCTGTCGGTGGCACTGTATTGTCCTCAAAGCGAGCAAAGAATTTGTTTAGATTGTCTGGGAGCAAGACATCGTGGTCCGCGACGGGGCTGGTTTTCTTTTTGTAGTCTGTGATTGACTGTAGACGCTGCCACATACATCTTGTGTCTGAGCCATTGAATTGCGACTCTACTTTGTCTCTATACTGACGCTTAGGTTGTTTGATTGCCTTGCGGAGGGAATAGCTACATTGTTTCTATTTGGTCATGTTTCTGGTAGCCTTGCCCTGATTAAAAGCCGTGGTTCGCGCTTTCAGTTTTGCGTGAATGCTGCCATCAATCCACGGTTTCTGGTTGGGGAAGGTTTTAATAGTCACTGTGGGTACAACATCATCGATGCACTTGCTAATAAACTCGCTCACGGAATCAGCGTATTCAGCAATGTTATTGTCCGACGCTATGTGGAACATATCCCAGTCCACGTGATCGAAGCAATCTTGAAGCGTGGAACCCGATTAGTCGGACCAGCGTTGAACAGACCTGAGCATGGGCGTTTCCTGTTTTAGTTTCGGTCTATAGGCTGGGAGCAACAAAATGGAGTCGTGGTCAGATTTTCCGGGGGAGGGCTTTGTATGCGTCTCGGAAATTAGAATAACAATGATCCAGGGTTTTGCCACCCTGGGTCGCGCATTCGATATGCTGATACAATTTAGGGAGCCTTGTTTTCAGATTACCCTTGCTAAAATCCCCAGCTACAATAAATGCAACCTCAGGATATGTGGTTTCCAGTTTACATAGAGTCCAATGAAGTTTGTTCAGGGCCGTCGATGTGTCTGCTTGGGGGGGATATACATGACTGTGATTCTAATCGAAGAGAATTCTCTTGGTAGATAATGAGGTCGGCATTTGATTGTAAGGAATTCTAGGTCAGGTGAACAAAAGGACTTGTATGTTGTTATGATCACACCACGTCTCGTTAATCATAAGGCATACACCCCCACGCTTCTTCTTACCAGAGAGATGTTTGTTTCTGTCGGCGCGATGCGTGAAGAAATCAGGTGGTTGTACCGACTCTGATAACGTATCCCGAGAGAGCCATGTTTCCGTGAAGCAGAGAATATTACAATCTCTGCTGTCTCTCTGGAAGGCAACCCTTGCTCGGATTTCGTCTACCTTGTTGTCAAGAGACTGGACATTGGCAAGTAGTATATTCGGGAGCGGTGCGTGATGTGCCCATCTACGGAGCCTGACCTGAAGACCACTCCGACCACTCCACTCCGTCCGTTTGTTATAACAAGAGGTACACTATCAAAGTGTATCGCCTCTGTGGCCTGTGTGGTCTAACAGAGTCTGCATGGGTTCGAATCCGCCCCGAGACCATGAATTTGTTCCCGCCCTTACCTGTCACTTTCACGCTCCTCCTCCTGTAATTGGTCCAGGGTGCAAGGGCTGAAGTCAAAGTGGGTGCTGGTTAGGTGGACCATCCCGTCCAGGGTGTCGCCCGAGTGGAGCCCGTCGGTGCTCAGTCTGGGTAGGGCAGAAGAGGGAGTGAGTCCTGGAGAGGAGAGAACAAAATAGGAGGAGAGGTCAGGGGTTGTAAGTAAAAAGTATCTCAGAGTAGGAGTGCTGATCTATGATCAGGTCCCCATTGTCCATGTAATCTTATTTTCGTTGTGATCTAAAAGACAAGACCGATCCTAAATCAGCATTTCTACTCTAAGACACTTGATACATATGACCCCAGAGGGAGGCTCTTACATTAGAACAATCCAAGGTTAATGGGCTAATGTCCAGGTGGATTAATAATGTTCCATTAAATTCGACCTAGGCTTATGTCCTTCTCCAGGTGGATTAATGAAGTTCAATTACATTTTAGCAGGGTGAATGTCCCTCTCCATGTGAATTAATAAAGTTATATTCTATGTCCAACCAGAGGCAATATGGTCCTAAGCAATATGGTGAAGGCTCACGTAAGTTTCTTCATTCTGAAGGTCAAACAAGATCTCCATGGAAGAGAAGTGCGTAAGTCAACAGTTGTCTTATCGTGCGGTGGAACAAGCTCAAGACTAGAGATACGCTATAGTCTAAAAGCAGTGCAAAAATAATATCTGCACTACACACAGCAGATGTTTCAAAAAGAAAATAGAGAGGGGTCGTTTCGACAGATCATATGCAGACAAAGCCTAGACGACGTTCTGAAAACAAGGCCTCCCCCCAATTAGGAATAAACAAGAAAAAGCCAAAGAAAGCAATTGTGTTCCAGAAGGCTGGGCCACTGTAAGCCGGGCTAAGCCAGTGTAAAAGAGTCCTGACAACAAAAGGCCAAGGAGAAAACATGTCTGAGAGGAGGGAAGTGGATGACAGAACAAAAGCAAACAGACAACGTGGGGAGGAAAGAAAGCGAGGAAGCCAGCTTGGAGGGAAAACATGAAGACAGAAAGAGAGAGCGAGAAAAGAGGTATGGATTATACTGAATGAGGTGAGTCCACCCATCAAATATATAGCTATTTGAGTATTTGGAAAAGCACTAAAGCGCTATACTGTATGACACAATTCTTTACCTTCTATCATCATTTGAGAGAAGTGGAGAGGAAAAGGCAGATATGAAGAAACAGTAAGGAGGAAAGGCATAGGTTGGGGGAGAGAGGAGGGGTCCTTACCCGAGTCAGAGTCGCGTCCCGTCGGGTCGGAGCCCTGGCTGGCTGGGGCACTGTGGGGGGGCGGTGCGATGTAGGCCAAGGGGTGGGTGGCCGCGTCAGAGCCTGGATCGCTAAATTGGCTGCGGGCACGGATGCCGCCTGCCGAGAATTCTGGTTGCTCGAAGACGCTGAGGGCGGGCTGGGAGAGCTGCTTCTGGGGGCCCCGATGCTTGTTCAACTCCATGGCCTTACTGACTACACACACAGATATAAGCCAAACGAGAGTCAGTAGCTCACACAGCCATGCACAGCCACACTATCTCCAAACCCAGAGCTCAGGGAGAAAGAAGGAGCAGCAGCTATGAAGAGGGAGGGGGCTTGAGACGAACCACAGTGGCTTGGCTGATACAATACAGATATAGATCAACTAGATCTACTAGATTGGCCAATTGGTTGACAACGGCAAAGTAGCAATGTTATGACAAAAGGGTCCATATCTTCCTCATTTCTAAATGGACATCTGATCAAATGAAAAGGAGCAGTATGGAAGTACAGATGTATTTATCTCAATATGAAATCATAAAAAAATGTAAAACATCACACTGATTAATTGCAATACTTATTATACTTGTAAAAATGTTTTAGTCGTGATATATAAATGTCTCCCAAGGCTCTTTGAACATGTAAATGAGTGTGTGTGCAAGTCTAATATGTGTATATCTATGGAGGGAGCAGCACAACGTAATGGGGAGCTGGCCCACACAACTCCAGACAGGCACTTCCTGTTGCGGAAGTCCACAATCTCCTTACAGAACTGGATGTGAGATGTAATGTGTCTGAGCCTGAACACAACACCACTAGCTTCTGTCCTCAGTGCAATACCAGGGCTATACATTCCCTTGAACTAAGTTCAAATATCCACACCTGCATACTACTGGTGATGTATTGGACATGCATATTAGGTAAATGCTAGTGTGGATATTGGCACATAGGGATGTTGTTATTTTTGTATATGAAAAAATGTGTCACTACAGAGCCTGTTACACATCTCACACTAACCATTACCGTTTTTTTTTGCGTTCCAAACTGGCACACTAGGAGGGAACTGTTAAGTGTACTACGTCCATTTGTACTCTTCCACACTTACTTGAAGCTGAGTCCACGCGGCTGGGCCGCCGAGGAGGGCCAAGGATGCTGGGAAAGCGAGGCTTCTTCACCTTCTCCTCCCCCTCTTTCTCAGGTTTGATGCTCTTCTGCTCCACAGAACAAAACACATACAAACTGCCCAGTCAGAGAATTTAAAACGGGGTCACTTTCAGTGGGCAAATGTTGTAGAACGTTGAAGATAGACATGTCATGAATAGAGCTGCCGTGATTCCTTATTATACATATTCTACATGTCAATGAGGCTTCTTTTTTTATGCTATTTTTATCTGGAAGTTGCACAAGATTGTTCCCTACTGAACGCTACCCTGGAAAGCTGCTAACAAGTGAGACACTATGTCACCATGCTTGTTACCAAGAAAAAACTCATACTAAGAAGTAAAACGGTGCCGCTGTGAGAAGAAACTGAATAATTTATGCTACATTAAATTAGAAGTTCCTACAAGCTGTAAAAGATGATGTATTTGTGCTCAAATACATCATTGATGCATCAAGCTGGTTGTGTACAGTATGTGTCTGTGTGTGTTGTACCTTGATCTTGGGCAGGAAGTTGATGCGGACTCGTTTGGGCTCTAGGCTACGTGGTTCCTTTACTTTCACCCCCAGGTGTTTCATATAGGTGAGGATGACATACTGCATAGTAGTGCTGCAACACAATACACTATTTATTCATTGTTTATATTACCATTAACCCAGTACAGCCCAATTTATCATTTATCATTTAAATCATCATATTGATGATATTATTATACTTAGAAAAACAGTTAAGTCATGACACATAAATGTCTCCCAAGGCTCTTTGAAAACAGTAATTCTAATAGGACACGTTATCAATCACTAGAAGCACATGTGAGGAAAATCGAATGAAAAGGTTAGGAAACTGACCTAATCAGTTTTTACTAATCGCCCTGTTCCATTCATATTGTCAGAACAGGGTCGTGTTAATTAGGGCGTGTAAAGGAAAACATTTTGCAACTAAAAACAAAAATATTTTTTTCACAAGACCAGGTAGTCCCTCCCCACATCGGTCTGTTTTCTACCATTTGGTACTAATAAACACCACCCTGGCACAACTCAAAGTGTGTAGTACCACAGATCTCCAACAGATGGAGGCAGATGACACTTTTAAAAACTTGTATTTAACCTTTTATTTAACTAGGCAAGTCATTACGCTATGACGTAATGGCAGACACAATGCGTCCTAAATGGCACCCAATTTGGTAGTGCATAATAGTGCATAATATAGAGAATAGGGTGCTAGTTAGGTTACTGAATATGTGTCCCATGTCACTTCAACAGCTCTTCTCACAGCATGGATAGAAACAACATGCTGATGGAATTCACATATTAGAAATATGCAGCCACAACATGAGCCATTCCCCAAATAGACCACACAACATTGTGCATGCACGCACGCACACACCATCTGTCCTAGCACAGAGAAGAAGACCCCTTAGTCAGAACAGAACGCCGGTTAGCCATATGGGATATGAACCACTATCATATAATCTGTGTGCTAACTACATGCGACTGAAAATAGTGGGAAGAAATGGTTTAGAGTATTAAACCAAGAGAACATAATTCCAATACGCGTGGACTTCCGATCAGGACTGTATACACAAAGCATCTGATAGTAGGTGTGGTGATCTAGGATCAGGTCCCCCCTGTCAATATAATAATAAACATCAACCAAAAGGGGAAATGATCTTAGATCAGCACTCCTACTCCGACAGGTTATGTGAATACAGGCCCAGATAGTGTGGGTGTTGTAATTGAACTCATACACAACCACTGTGTGACCACACACACTCACTTGAATTCATTCAACAATCAACACGCTACTTCCCCAGCAAACGTTCTATACTCTAGTATGAGAACAGACCTATCCTCGTCAAATTCTGACATGAAGTGGTTAGTTACTTTAACATCAGGGGTCGGCAACAGGTGGCCCGCAGGGAATTTTTGGGGCCCTCAAGCAAAACAGGAAATCTGTATCTCAGGTACGAAATAATCATTTTCAAATACAATCTCTTATTGAGCTTAGTTGTGGTCAATATGCAGTGTACAAATTATTATAATTATGTTGCCCCCCCCCCAACCATCCACTGACAAAAATCTAGTTGCCAACCCCGGCTTTAGATAAAAAAAATCCCCCCTTACCACTTCTCCTCTTCTGTGGGCTGTGACGTCAGCCTGGAAGAAGAGAAACAAATAATAGGGTTAAGTGACACACACACACGTGTAAGCGTGCACACACGCACACACACAACAATAAGCAGTTTCACTTCTACTTCAAATAGACACATGTGTAGTCTGCTTGTATAATGGTAATGCAGTTCTATTAGCCCATGTTTAATATCTCAATTAGTCATTATGTGATTCCTCACATCCTATCTCCTCGCCTCCTTCTCAACTGTATTGGAGGAGAAGATCCAAGGTCCCTTTATTCTGACCTTTTTCTCCAATATTTTTTGAGAAGGATGAGAGGAGAGAGGATGTGAAGAATCAAAGAAAGATTAGTTGAGAAACAGCCCATGACTGGCGAGCTTTCTGGCACAAAATGGCTGCCGTGCATCATCCAGGTGGGTGCTACACATTGGTGCTACACATTGGATCTCGTCACGGTATCTCTGTGCATTCAAATTGCCATAGATAAAATACATTTGTGTTCATTGTCCGTAATTTATGCCTGCTCATACCATAACCCCACCGCTGCGATGGGGCATTCTGTTCACAACGTTGACATCAGTAAACCGCACACAACGCTATACACATGGTCTGCAGTTGTGAAGGGGTGTTACTGCGAAATTCTCTAAAACAACATTGAAGGCGGCTTATGGTAGAGAAATTATCAATGAATTCTCTGGCAACAGCTTTGGTAGACATTCATGCAGTCAGCATACTAATTGTATGCTCCCTCAGAACTTGAGACATCTGTGGCATGGTGTTGTGTGACAAACCTGCACATTTTAGAGTGGCCTTTTATTGTCCCCAACACAAGGTGCACCTGTGTAATGATCATGTTATTTAATCAGCGTATTGATATGCCACACCTGTCAGGTGCATGGATTATCTTGGCAAAGGAGAAGTGCTCACTAACAGGGAATACGGTTTTGGTGCATATGGAACAATTCTGGTATCTTTTATTTCAGGTTATGAAACCAACACTTTACATGTTGTATTATTTTTTTGTTCAGTGTAGAATCATTTAGGATCTCTGTGATGCTTAGGTTTTTTTCTGTTATCAAACAAAACTCTAAAAGGCCCAAAATATTCACAAGGCAATTTCAAAAGGCCAAAATCTGCATGTGCTTGCACATGTCAAAACATTGGTAACTAGTAGCTACGGTCTATCCCGGAACGGCTTAAACCTTCACACTGGCATCAACACTAAACAGGTGAGTGCAGGTAAGAGAGACGGTCTTGGGAGAGTGAGATGATATCAGTGGTCTTGAAAGTACAAGTATGTGTCTCTGTCTGTCTCTGTTGTCTGTCTTTGTATGTCTGTCTGTCTGTGTCTGTGTGTTTGAGAGAGAGCGATAATATCTAACTTGTATCTATCTTAATCCCTGTAATCTGTACAGTTTGGCGTGTTTGAGGCCCAGAGAGCAGAGACACGCAATCACTCACTGACCTGGAAATAATTCCCAGAAATGGCACGTGTATGTGGTACAATTTCTTCTCCACACACACGGTAACTGGAACAACAGAGTGGTTCCATGTCATTTCAGTAAGCCATGACACCTAGGGACCGCACAGTTATTCTAATATTTTAATATCCCAACAAACATTAGATTTCGAATAATTGCGGGAGTATTCAGATTTATTTTTAATCATAAGTCTATTTCAACAAGGAAAAGTATTTGTCTAAATTATGTATGTGACATTGCTACACACAAGGACATACCATGACATTAGACATTATTAATTCAATGAAATAAAAAAACGTTTAAATTAATTTGTATGATGTGTGCCCCATAAAATGACATACCATAGTAGCCTACACAGGCTTCACATGTTGTTGTTATTGTCGGCCATTCAAAATGGCACTGTCTACAGTCAGTGGCTCCATGTGTACTAAGCAATGTGGGAGATCTCTAATCAATGCAACATGGAATTACAATGACTTTTTATTTAACCCTTATTTTACCAGGTAGGTTGACTGAAACCACATTCTCATTTACAGCAACGACCTGGGGAATAGTTACAGGGGAGAGGAGGGGGATGAATGAGCCGATTGGAAGCTGGGGATGATTAAGTGGCCATGATGGTATGAGGGCCAGATTGGGAATTTTAGCCAGGACACCTGGGTTAACACCCCTACTCTTACGATAAGTGCCATGGGATCTTTAGTGACCTATTTAACATCCCATCCAAAAGACGGCACCCTACACAGGGCAATGCCCTGGGGCATTGAGATTTTTTATGTTTTTAGACCAGAGGAAAAAGAGTGCCTCCTTCTGTCCCTCCAACACCACTTCCAGCAGCATCTAGTCTCCAATCCAGGACCAACCCTGCTCAGCTTCAGAAGCAAGCCAGCAGTGGAATGCAGGGTGGTATGCTGCTGGACAATTACAGTATTAAGTTAGTTAAATGAGATGGAGAAAGCTATAACTAAAAGAAACTATCAGGTAGGCTGTTGTTTAACAGCCTATCAGGCCAATCTTGATGTGATTGGCCTGACTAAAACATGGCTTAAGCCTGATGAATTTACTGTGTTAAATGAGGCCTCACCTCATGGTTACAATAGTGACCATATCCCCCATGCATCCCGCAAAGGAGGAGGTGTTGCTAACATTTACGATAGCAAATTTCAATTTACAAAAAGTTTTTATCTTTTGAGCTTCTAGTCATGAAATCTATGCAGCCTACTCAATCACTTTTTATAGCTACTGTTTACAGGCCTCCTGGGCCATATACAGTGTTCCTCACTGAGTTCCCTGAATTCCTATCGGACCTTGTAGTCATAGCAGATAATATTAAAATGTTTGGTGATTTTAATATTCACATGGAAAAGTCCACAGACCCACTCCAAAAGGCTTTTGGCGGCATCATCGACTCAGTGGGTTTTGTCCAACATGTCTCTGGACCTACTCACTGTCACAGTCATACTCTGGACCTAGTTTTGTCCCATGGAATAAATGTTGTGGATCTTAATGTTTTTCCTCATAATCCTGGACTATCGGACCACCATTTTATTACGTTTGCAATCGCAACAAATAATCTGCTCAGACCCCAACCAAGGAGCATCAAAAGTTGTGCTATAAATTCTCAGACAACCCAAAGATTCCTTGATGCCCTTCCAGACTCCCTCTGCCTACCCAAGGACGTCAGAGGACACAAATCAGTTAACCACCTAACTGAGAAACTAAATTTAACCTTGCACAATACCCTAGATGCAGTTGCACCCCTAAAAACATTTCTCAAAAGAAACTAGCTCCCTGGTATACAGACAATACCCGAGCTCTGAAGCAAACTTCCAGAAAATTGGAACCGAAATGGTGCCACACCAAACTGGAAGTCTTCCGACTAGCTTGGAAAGTTGGTACCATGCAATATCGAAGAGTCCTCACTGCTGCTCGATCATCTTATTTTTCCAACTTAATTGAGGAAAATAAGAACATTCCGAAATTAATTTTTGATACTGTCGCAAAGCTAACTAAAAAGCCGCAATCGCCAAGAGAGGATGGCTTTCACTTCAGCAGTAATAAATTCATGAACTTCTTTTTCTCTTGAAAAAGCCAAACCTTGACCCAGAAAATATAAAAAACTATCGGCCTATATCGAATCTTCCATTCCTCTCAAAAAAAATTGAAAAATCTGTTGAGCAGCAACTCACTGCCTTCCTGAAGACAAACAATGTATACGAAAAGCTTCAGTCTGGTTTTAGACCCCATCATAGCACTGAGACTGCACTTGTGAAGGTGGTAAAATGACCTTTTAATGGTGTCAGACCGAGGCTCTGCATCTGTCCTTGTGCTCCTAGACCTTAATGCTGCTTTGATACCATCGATCACCACATTCTTTTGGAGGGATTGGAAACCCAAATTGGTCTACACGGACAAGATCTGGCCTGGTTTAGATCTTATCTGTCGGAAAGACATCAGTTTGTCTCTGTGAATGGTTTGTCCTCTGACAATTTAACTGTAAATTTCGGGGGTTCCTCAAGGTTCAGTTTTAGGACCACTATTGTTTTCACTATATATTTTACCTCTTGGGGATGTTATTCGAAAACATAATGTTAACTTTCACTGCTATGCGGATGACACACAGCTGTAGATTTCAATGAAACATGGTGAAGCCCCAAAATTGCCCTCGCTAAAAGCCTGTGTTTCAGACATAAGGAAGTGGATGGCTGCAAACGTTCTACTTTTAAACTCGGACAAAACAGAGATGCTTGTTCTAGGTCCCAAGAAACAAAGAGATATTCTGTTGAATCTGACAATTAATCTTGATGGTTGTACAGTCGTCTCAAATAAAACTGTGAAGGACCTCAGTGTTACTCTGGACCCTGATCTCTCTTTTGACAAACATATCAAGACTGTTTCAAGGACAACTTATTTCCATCTACATAACATTGCAAAAATCAGAAACTTTCTGTCCAAAATTGATGCAGAAAAATTAATCCATGCTTTTGTTACTTCTAGGTTAGATTACTGCAATGCTCTACGTTCCGGCTACCCGGATAAAGCACTAAATAAACTTCAGTTAGTGCTAAATACGGCTGCTAGAATCCTGACTAGAACCAAAAAATGTGATAATATTACTCTAGTGCTAGCCTCCCTACACTGGCTTCCTGTTAAGGCAAGGGCTGATTTCAAGGTTTTACTGCTAACCTACAAAGCATTACATGGGCTTGCTCCTACCCTTCTTTCCGATTTGGTCCTGCCGTACATACCTACACATACGCTACGATCACAAGACCCAGGCCTCCTAATTGTCCCTCGAATTTCTAAGCAAACAGCTGGAGGCAGGGCTTTCTCCAAAAGAGCTCAATTTTTATGGAATGGAGACGCAGACTCGGTCTCAACCTTTAAGTCTTTACTGAAGACTCATCTCTTCAGTAGGTCATATGATTGAGTGTAGTCTGGTCCAGGAGTGTGAAGGTGAACGGAAAGGCTCTGGAGCAACGAACCGCCCTTGCTGTCTCTGCCTGGCCGGTTCCCCTCTCTCCACTGGGATTCTCTGCCTCTAACCCAATTACAGGGGCTGAGTCACTGGCTTACTGGTGCTCTTCCATGCCGTCCCAAGGAGGGGTGCGTCACTTGAGTGGGTTGAGTCACTGACGTGATCTTCCTGTCTGGCTTGGGTTGTGCCGTGGCGGAGATCTTTGTGGGCTATACTCGGCCTTGTCTCAGGATGGTAAGTTGGTGGTTGAAGATATCCCTCTAGTGGTGTGGGGGCTGTGCTTTGGCAAAGTGGGTGGGGTTATATCCTGCCTGTTAGGCCCTGTCCGGGGGTATCATCGGATGGGGCCACAGTGTCTCCTGACCCCTCCTGTCTCAGCCTCCAGTATTTATGCTGCAGTAGTTTATGTGTCGGGGGGCTAGGGTCAGTCTGTTATATCTGGAGTACTTCTCCTGTCTTATCCGGTGTCCTGTGTGAATTTAAGTATGCTCTCTCTAATTCTCTCTTTCTCTCGCTCTTTCTCTCTCTCGGAGGACCTGAGCCCTAGGACCATGCCTCAGGACTACCTGGCATGATGACTCCTTGCTGTCCCCAGTCCACCTGGCCGTGCTGCTGCTCCAGTTTAAACTGTTCTGCCTGTGGCACCTGTCCCAGACCTGCTGTTTTCAACTCTCTAGAGACAGAAAAAGCGGTAGCGATATTCTGAATGATCGGCTATGAAAAGCCAACTGACATTTACTCCTGAGGTGCTGACTTGTTGCACCCTCGACAACTACTGTGATTATTATTATTTCACCATGCTGGTCATGTATGAACATTTGAACATCTTGGCCATGTTCTGTTATAATCTCCACCCGGCACAGCCTGGTTCCTCTCTAGGTTTCTTCCTAGGTTTTGGCCTTTCTAGGGAGTTTTTCCTAGCCACCGTGCTTCTACACCTGCATTGCTTGCTGTTTGGGGTTTTAGGCTGGGTTTCTGTACAGCACTTTGAGATATCAGCTGATGTAAGAAAGGCTATATAAATACATTTGATTTGATTTAATCTGAATGGAATCGTTGTAGACAAAGACAGGAAGTGCAGAAAAGTAGGCTCAATCACTTTTAGCCTAGATAGCTAGCGAGGTAGCTGGCTAACATAGCTGGATATCTTAGCTAGCATCTTTACATCGATTTGATGCAGTCAAGACAGGCACTACCAGATGGGATGACAGATAACCTATGAAATCTATACATTTGTCTAACTAGCAGGAGTCTGTATTGCTACTCTCTCTCTCTCCCGCTCCTGTGTAAAACTCACCGGCATCCAAGTTGAGCAGGCTGCGCAGCAAGTCAGTTCCCAAGTTTAAACAAAGTTGTTTTTATTTTTGTATTATGTATTTCGTCTATCAGGATATTCCCCTAAAATCAGTTGTGGCTTTTGCCAATTTTTTGGGCCTTCCTAATTTCTTCCTCATTATACTTATTGAATATTATCTGAATCCTGTAAATTAAAATAGCCAATTTGGGTGCAATCGATTAGCTTGATTTCTCAGAGACCAAATTATATTTCAACAAAATAATGTTTCAGAAAGGTTATTTGTATCTGTTACAGAAACAGTGTTGTTGGATGTTAAAATCTTATGTCTTGTGCTTTTTGAGGCTGAACGACCCAACACTCCTTTCACCTCTAACCTACAACTTATAACATTACCAGAGTAGATAATCCTTATGGCGCTGATAACATCATCTTCCTGTGATTGTAATTGCATGTGTGTGTACGTGAGTGACAAAGAATGTGTGTGTGTGCAAGAGAGAGAACGAGAGAGAAAGAACGTGCATCGTGCACTACACTTGCCTCCTGTCTATCTCGAAGTGGAAAACAGAGACCTGACTCGTGTCGTGTTATCACTCAATCATCTTGATGATGCTGGTTTGTGTGTGTGTGTCTGATGAGGCAGCACACATGATGGAGCAGTGACTGTCTGTTGAGGAACAGGCTGTCTTACCATAGTGAGCTAGGTTATAGGACTACATCATGGGCTGGATAGAAGCAGTTTATCGTCTTCAGAACTGGATAATAATTGTTTTATTTCCCTCTTAAAAGAATACTATAATTTTCCCTTCCCGCATGGATCATTTCTTTCATAATAACCTTAAACCTGATGAAACTTGTCAATCGAATTTTTCTATAGGCTATTGATATTGTTTGTTCTCTCTTATTATTAGTTCTCTTGCTACACTACATGGCCAAAAGTATGTGGACATCCCTTCAAATGAATAGATTCGGCTATTTCAGTCACACATTGCAGACAGGTGTATAAAATCGAGCACACAGCCATGCAACCTCCATAGGAAACATTGGCAGTAGAATGGCCCGTCCTGAAAAGCTCAGTGACTTTCAAATGTGGCACTGTCATGGGATGCCACTTTTCCAGCAAGTTAGTTTGTCTAATTTCTTCTCTGCTAGCGCTGCCCTGGTCAAGCCTAGTGGTTAGAGCGTTGGACGAGTAACCGCAAGGTTGCAAGATTGAATCCCCGAGCTGACAACGTCAAAATCTGTTGTTCTGACCCTGAAAAAGGTAGTTCCTCGACCGTCATTGAAAATAAGAATTTGTTCTTAACTGAAGAAAAAAAAACTGTGAGTCATGTTTTTGTGAAGTGGAAACGTCTAGGAGCAACAACGGCTCAACTGTGAAGAGGTGGCTCAAGCTCCCAGAATGGAGTGCTGAAGCGCGTAGCACGCACAAATTGTTTGTCCTCGGATGCAAAACTCACTACCGAGTTCCAAACTGTCTCTGGAAGCAACATCAGCACAATAACTGCTTGTCGGGAGCTTCATCATCGTCGATACACGATGTTATCGTAATATCGCCCAAACCTAGTGTGCATGTATTGCAGGGACTTACAGAACCTCCTCTATCTTGGAGATGATGTGTTCGGCACAGGAGCGTTCTCTCTCCAGCGACACGCGGTCTCTCACCCTCTCTGTGTCCAGCTTAGCCAGCTCCCCTTCTGCCAGGGTCAGACCCATGCTGCGCTTCTGCCTGTAGACACACGCACATACGCACACACACACACACACACACACAAACACGCACACACACAAACACGCACACGCACACACACACACAGACAGATCCACACAGACAGATCCACATACACAGACACACGCACAGACAGATACACACAGGCAGAGAGAAGATTTTGCAATTTTATAATTCATGAGGAAATATGACATCAAAGCATCATTATGTGCACATCTTCTTTGAGAAGTGTGAGTTTGTGCACGTGTATGGTATGTGTGTGAGACCGTGTGAGTATGAGTGTTTCTGTCTGAATGTGTGTCTGTGTACGTATGAGTGTTTCTGTCTGAGTGTGTGTGTGTGTGTGTGTGTGTGTGTTTGTGTCTGACCTGAAGTCCTCTAGGTTCCTCTGGATGTCTGGTAGCAGTGTGTCCTGTAACAGCTGTATGTAAGGTCTGTGCAGTTCCTCTGGGATCAGCTCAGGTCTCCGCCGCTCTGGGAACACACAACAGCATGTTTGCCAACACACACACACACTCAGTTTGAAGCAGTCTCCCTTTTTTGGAAACATTCTAATCAATTACACTAGACAATACACTACTGCATTGCTAAAACTGTTGCTAAACTAATACAAGACATGAGAGGAGTGAGTAATAACTCACCTAGTTCAGAGGTCATAGACTCAGGCACAGCTACTTTCAGATTCTGCAAGGGAGAAAAAGAGTTCTCAGCTAAAAAAAAAAAGCTAGAAGAGAGACCTTCTGCAATACAACCACAACAATACCCTTTCCTCTCCTTCATCCACCACACCAGATAAAGAGTGTACATTTAAAATGATCCTAATTATCTGAAAGGAGATTAAAACCCAACAGACAGACTTCTTCCAGCAGAAGCACACCACTTGTGAAGGAACTGTCCAGACACACTCACAAGATGGTGCTGGGGTTTTAAAAAGTTGGTAGTCAATGCCCCAGACACAGACACACACACTGGTGTCACCTATCTATTCTATACCCATGTGTGCCCGTGTCAAATCCCATTTAAAATACTTTAGCTGAGCCAAAAGTTACAGTCTTCTTTGTGTGTGTGTGCCCCTTTACTTGCGCATATGTGTGTGTGTGTGTGAATGCATGTGTGCTTGTACATAATGTGTGTGCACAAGTGTGTGTCTTACCGCTGCTCGGTCCATAAAGAAAGTATGGAAATCCATGAAGATCCGTCTGGTCTCTTTGGAGTTGGTCTGCTTGTACAGGTCAGCATAAAGGTAGCATAGCTGGGAGAGAATCAGAGCCAGTTAGGTCTAAACGACTGACCAAAGCATTCTGGGGTCAAACCACCAAAGTGCTAAAGAGTAACTGCTGTACCCTAATTAGAAAATATCAGCATTCATTAGGGGCTGCAAAATGTGCCCACATTTCTGGAAAACCTGTGAATTTTGGGACAGTTACAGTAATGTTGCATGCCTAGAGCTCAAGCAGTAGCTACTATGGATGTACTTTATGAATGGTGTGAATGAGTGTAAGAGTATGTGTCTGTTAGGCAGGCATTTTGTTTTGGTGTGTGTCTGTGTGTGGTTGACTTACCAGAGGTGCAGGGTCAAACTGAGAGACCACGTGATGGAGGAAGGCGGCCAAGTGAGCGGGCCGAGACTTGAGCAGCTCTATACTCTGGAAACAACTACACTGACCGTTGATCTGAGAGAGAGAGATCAACAGAAAGGTAAAGTTGAGTAAGAGAGAGACATTGAGAAAATGAGACAGAAACAGACAGGAGAGAAATAGAGAGAGAGAGAGAGTATAGAGATACTCAGTCAGCCAATCAGACAGACAGACAAACAGTTGTCTAGCAGTACCTGCTCCTGCTCTGTGTCAAAGTAGTCGTCCTCTGCTCCGATTATCTGTGGGTTGAGACGGGAGAAGGGGCTGCCCACACTGGACTGGAAGTTACAGTTCTGATTCACATACACACACACAGAGAGACAAGGTGTTAGTGCAATGATGGGACTCACATGCACACACACACTCACGAACTGGGTTATTGCAAACAACAAATATACAGTGTGTGTGTGTGAGTCTCACCAGGTCCGCCGTGTCCTCTGCGTCAGGCGAGGGGCAGGAGTTGAGGCTCTCTCGGGGGGTGGTCTTTGGGCTGTGGCAGGGCGTCTCTCTTTGGCACGGATTCTCAGGGAGGGGACTGGGAGACACCTGACATAAAAAGACCCACACACCAGTCACATTTTACATTTGCCAGTCTCTGATTTTGAAGGGGCATTGTGGTATTGATTCCACACTTTCCAGTCCAATTTTCTCAAACAAAAGCATTGAGGAAAATAGGACTTGGAATGTCAGTTTCTTCCTGATTTGACTGAATTGAAATGGAAAACACCCCAACCATGGTTCCAGTACAATGGTATTCTGTTGAGAATACCAGTTCACATATAATTGTCATGGAAGGACAATCTGGTGGTGATAATAACAGACAGGCTAGTTGGCCAGGTTGACTCACAGCGTTATTGGTCCAGGGCCCGTCGCTGCTGCTTTCTCCCTGCGAGGAGGGGGTCTGCTCTCCATCGGCTGCCTCAATGCCCCCCTCCTCCACCTCACCGTCCTGGTGGAAGAGGGAGCCATCCTGAAAACACACAGAATCATGTGTGACAGGCCAGACAGTAACTGGGCTGTCCCTTTGAGAGTGTGTGTCCCATGTCAATAAAGCCCTTGACTTGAGAGAGAGAATGACCGTGTGAGAAAGAGAGACAGAGACAGAGAGACAGAGAGAGAGACAGTGAGAGAGAGCGAGAGAGGTAGAGAGACACAGTGAGAGTGAGAGACAGCGAGAGAGAGCGAGACAGTGAGAGTGAGCGAGACAGTGAGTGAGTGAGAGACAGTGAGTGAGTGAGAGACAGTGAGTGAGTGAGAGACAGTGAGAGAGAGTGAGAGAAACAATGAGAGAGAGTGAGAGAAACAATGAGAGAGAATGAGAGAAACAGAGCGCAGGAGAGACTGTGTGTCTATGAGAGAAAGTGTTTGTGTGTGCTCCTAAGCTTGATTATTTGAATCAGCTGTGCTATGGCAAAAAAACTAAATGTGCACCCCTTGGGGTCTCGAGGACTGAGTTTGGGAAACCCTGGGATACATACGTATGTGTGTGTATACCTGAGGTGTGCCTGTGGCTTTGCTGAGCTGGCTCTGCAGCAGAGGAATGTGTTTCTTGGCCTCCTGGATGTCCTTCAGTAGTTTCGCTGTGGGGTTCCTGCTGTACACCTCCTTCATAGCCTGGACATGACACACAGGACACATTTTAGGAGAGGACACAGGAGGGAGGCTGGGAGGGAGGGAGGTGTGTGTGTGTGTGTGTGTGTGTGTGCACATGTGTATGTGTACGAGTCTGCGTGCATGTATGTGTATGTGTCCAGTTGGCATGGTCCTAGTTCTATTTCATGGTCAGTCATAGGAGGAAGTGAAACTAAGAGGGTGAGATGTAGTCAGTGTTTGAGTGGTTACCATGGTAGAGTATCTGTTTAGTGGTAAGAATGATTGGCTTCGATGGTACAGGGTCGTATTCATTAGGGCACATGGTAGCAAAACATTTTGTAACAGAACACAAAAACAAGCGTTTCTTAATGTTCTGGTTGCCTCTCCCTGTTCAGTTCATTTTCTTCCATTTAGTGCCTGATGAACACGAACCAGAGGAAGAGAAGAAATGGCTCACGAAAGACTTGAGGATTGTGGAAGAACTTGTTTATTTTTGTCCATTCCTCCCTCACCCACCACTGCAACAAGGCTGTGTTCATTCGTCGCAAAACAGAAAACTGCTTGAGTTCTGGGGAGGTACTACCCAAAGACGTTCAATAAGCAACTCTCATCTCACATTCTGTTGCAAAACGTCTTGTTATGGTGTGTCCTAATAAACACGACCCACAAGACTCTAGCTACACCACTAAAAGCTACTTTAAAGTTTTGACAGCTAACCTGTTTAGCATTGAAATGGGAGGCAGGCGCTCACACTCCCCAGAGAGACAAAGCAGCCATCAATAGAGGCCCCACAGGGGACTTAAACACAAACACACTAATGAGAATGAATTAACTTTGCCTTCATTCAATGCTTTCCAGGAAACTCAGTGAGTATTCCACGCTAAACTGGAATGATGCCACTGCTATTGTCACGTTAGTCGTATGAAGGAGACCAAGGCGCAGCGTGGTATGCGTACATTCTCTTTATTAAAAGAATGAACACTGAACAAACTAACAAAATAACAAACAAACCGTGACACTATACAATATAGTGCTGACATGCAACTGCACATAGTCAATGATAAACAATGATAAACAGCTGTCTCTGATTGGGAACCATATCAGGCCAACATAGATATACAAAAACCCATAGACCTACAAAAACCCTAGACATACAAAAAAAACTAGATTACCCACCCTAGTCACACCCTGACCTAACCAAAATATATAGAAAACAGATATCTAAGGTCAGGGCGTGACAGCCATGAATGCTGCTAGGAAATGTAGTTTACGAAAGTTCAGTCAGTAAGGCTGGTCTGAATGGATCATCACTTTTCATTCATCTAACTCATATAATTCATATAATTCACATCGCTTCCTATCTCACTCATCAGCATAGCAGATATTTACAGGGTACAGCCAAAAGAGGAATGGCCACCCCTCAGAGCCTTGTTCCTCTCTAGTTTTCTTCCTAGGTTCCTGCTTCTACACCTGAATTGCTTGCTGTTTGGGGTTTTAGGCTGGGTTTCTGTATAAGCACTTTGTAACATCTGCTGATGTAAAAAGGGTTTAATAAATACATTTGATTTGAATTGATTTGATGTTACCTCATTAGCTTAGCGTCACATCTCTCCTCCTATCCTATTAGCAAGCATTCACCTATTAACTTCAGTCTATGAGCATTGAACACTAAGGTAATTTCACCACAGTTGCTGATTAACCTATGGGCTAACGTGTGCTATTATCACTTTCCTTTTTTTCAACCAATGGGAATGAATCTAGGGGAGTATTTACAGTGAGCTCCAAAAGTATTGGGACAGTAACACGTGCTGTTGTTTTGGCTCTGTACTCCAGCACTTTGGATTTGAAATGATACAATGATTGTGAGGTTAAAGTGCAGACTGCCAGCTTTAATTTGAGGGTATTTTTTATCCATATTGAGTGAACCATTTAGGAATTACAGCACTGTTTGTACATAGTCCCCCCATTTTAGGGGACCAAAAGTATTGTGACAGATTCACTTATATGTGTATTAAAGTGGTAATAGTTAGGTATTTGGTCCTATAATCCTAGCACGCAATGACTACATCAAGCTTGTGACTACAAATGTATTGGATGCATTTGTTTGTTTTGGTTGAGTTTCCGATTATTCTCTGCCCAATATAAATGAATGGTAAATAATGTATTGTGACATTTTTGAGTCACTTTTATTATTTATAAGAATGGAATAGGTTTCTAAACACTTCTACATTTATTTGGATGCTACCATTATTACAGATGATCCTGAATGAATAGTGAATAATTATGAGTGAGCAAGTTACAGACACACAAATACTATAGCCCCAAGACATGCTAACATCGCACCATTACAATAATAGGGGAGGTTAGCATTTTTTTGGGGGGGGGATATGATATTTGTGTGTCTAACTTTCTCACTCATCGTTATTCATGATTCATTCATTGTCATATTCACTGTATAATTTCCAATCCAAAGTGCTGGAGTACAGAGCCAAAACAACAGAAAATGTGTCACTGTCCCAATACTTTCGGAGCTCACTGTATATGTCAACGCAAACCTTGTGTCTCCCACCACAGTCTTCCAACGACCTTCTACCTCCCCACCACCACTAACTGAAGGTCCGTCATCGGATCCCCGTTCTCCCGGGAGGAGGGGGGGTTCAATGCCAGCTGCCCAGCATAGGGCAACCTGTCCTCACCATCTGGCTCTGAGGAGCTTTCCTCTGAGACGAGGCCTACCTCAAACTATTCAATAAAATTCTATATTGTATTCTGTATTTGTTGTTATTCAGTTAAGCCTGTACTTGATTGAACTGAAGCATGTTGCAAATTAACATAATGAATGTGCAGAAACGTGTAATGACATCATTAAGATAAAGCATTTATGGGTGATCCACTTCAATGACGAGCTTTTGATGACAATTTAATGTGTGAATGATTTTAATTTCATCTGGGCCCGTATTCATATAGCGTCTAATAGCAGGCGCGCTGATCTAGGATCAGTTGTACATTTTGATAATGAATAAGATCACATGTACAAGTACCTCATTCTAGATCAGCACTCCTACTTTGTCTGAGATGATTTATGAGTGTAGCTGCATAGAAAAACCGGCATTCACTCTTTCAAATCAAAGAAACAAAGTTTGACTGACTGTCTCATCTCCTCATGAAACCTTCAGAGTATGGTGACACTGTGTTTGTGTGTGTCTTGCCTGTAAATCCTCCTGCTCCTTGGTCAGCATCTTCTGTAAGATGTCCACCTTCTGGCTGTGAAGTGCGTTATTCTCCTCCTGAGGGACCAACCCCAAAAATGAATAATAAGAACTTTGTTCGCTTGGGGACTTCACTGGCGTGCAGCAGAGGGAGAATGGCAGCTTTGGCATAGGTTTAACTGGAAATAGAGGAAACTAGTGAGAAGAGAAAGTGAAAGAGGCAGAGTGAGTGTGGATACTGAGGTGGGAAGGAGAAGGGGGAGTGAAGAACGGAAGTGGAACTGTGGAGAGAGAGCGGGAGAGAGAGGACAACGAGGGTGACAGGAAAACAGAAAGAGAGAGAGAAGACAGAGAGGGGCAGATATAGACAGAGAGGGAGACAGAGGGACCAAGAGAAAAAAAATACATACAGTACCAGTCAAAAGTTAGGACACACCTATTCATTCAAGGATTTTTCTTTATTTGACTATTTTCTGCATTGTAGAATACTAGTGAAGGCATCAAAACTATGAAATAACACATATGGAATCATGTAGTAACAAAAAAGTGTTAAACAAATCAAAATAGATTTTGTATTTGGGATACTTCAAAGTAGCCACACTTTGCCTTGATGACAGCTTAGCACACTCTTGGCATTCTCTCAACCAACAGTCTCAAAGGAGTTCCCACATATGCTGAGCAGTTGTTGGCTGCTTTTCCTTCACTCTGAGGTCCAACTCATCCCAAACCATTTCAATTGGGTTCAGGTCTGGTGATTGTGGCGGCCAGGTCATCTGATGTAGCACTACATCACTTTCCTTCTTGGTCAAATAAACCTTACACAGTCTGGAGGTGTTTTGGGTCATTGTCCTGTTGAAAAACAAATGATAGTCCCACTAAGCGCAAACCAGATGGGATGGAGTGTCGCTGCAGAATGCTGTGGTAGGTATGCTGGTGAAGTGTGCCTTGCCTTCTAAATAAATCACAGACAGTGTCACCAGTAAAGCACCATCACCCTCCTCCTCCATGCTTCACGGTGGGAACCACACATGCAGAGATCATCCGTTCATCTACTCTGCATCTCACAAAGACACAGCGGTTGGAACCAAACATCTCAAATTTGGAATCATCAGACCAAAGGATAGATTTCCACTAATGTCCATTGCTTGTGTTTCTTGCCCCAAGCAAGTATCTTCTTATTATTGGTGTCCCTAAGTAGCGGTTTCTTTGCCGCAATTCAACCACGAAGGCCTGATTCACACAGTCTCCTCTGAACAGTTGATGTTGAGATGTGTCTGTTACTTGAATTCTGTGAAGCATTTATTTGGGCTGCAATTTCTGAGGCTGGTAACTCTAATGAACAGCAGACGTAACTCTGGGTCTTCCTTTCTTGTGGCGGTCCTCATGAGAGACAGTTTCAACATAGCGCTTGCTGGATTTTGCGACTGCACTTGAAGAAACTTTCAAAGTTCATTAAGAAGGAAATAAATTCCACAAATTAACTTTTAACAAGGCACACCTGTTAACTGAAATGCATTCCAGGTGACTACCTCATGAAGCTGGTTGAGAGAATGCCAAGAGTGTTCAAAGCTGTCATCAAGACAAATGGTGGCTACTTTGAATAATGTCAAATATTAAATATATTTTGATTTGTTTAACACTTTTTTGGTTACTACCTGATTCCATATGTGTTATTTAATAGTTTTGATGTCTACAATATTTTTCTGCAATGTAGATAATAGTAAAAATAAAGAAACACCCTGGACTGTGTAGGTGTGTCCAAACTTTTGGCTTGTACTGTATATAAAATGAGAGAGAGAGTGTCTGAAATGGCACCCCACTCCCTATAGAGCACACTACTTATTCTATGGAGTACACACCTTATCCTATAGAGTACACTACTTATTCTATAGAGTACACGCCTTATCCTATAGAGTACACTACTTATTCTATAGAGTGGTATACTATATGGTAAATAGGATGCCATTTCAGTTGCAGACAGAGAACCAATTGGCCGTCTGTCGTACCCAGAGGGGCAGCGGGGAGGTGATGTGGTCCTGGGGGCTGGTGGAGGAGGTGACGCAGCGCTCCCCTGTTCCCCCCGTTGGTCCAGGAGAGTGGGGCGAAGAGAGGAAAGAGGACAGGTCTCCCCCCTCGCCCTCCGACAGCGAGATCTGGGCCAGCCCCGGGGGCCTCCCCAGCACTGTGAGGGCCACATAGGAGCCCGCTGACACATAGAGACAATAGGGGTCACAGCTCTATTACTTGTATGAGTTTTAATTCTTATTATAAAAAATAGATCTTCATGTAATGTCTCTATGTAGCCAACATTCAACTTAAATTGACTGAAAACTTTTCACTCACAATGGCTAGCTTATTATACAGTATGGTCAGACTCATGAGATGATAATAAGACATTATACATCCTTATGACAAGTCTTACAGTGCATTATAAGCGCATATAGCCTACTACAGGTTGACTTTAAGAAAGTAAGTCTCTTGAAGAGCCTGTGATTTTTCATGTCTACGAATAATTGGATATAAAACTGTCACTTGAACTTACATTTTATTAGCTTGACGACTTCTACATGGTTTGAATGTGTTACTAAGGTCCCGTTAACCTGCAACAAAAACATAAACTACACCTCAAATCAACGTCATTCAAATTAAATACAACACTTTCTATAAGAGGACTATGTGTTCTGTCTAAAACGTAGCAAAAAATGACAAAAACAATGCAAATGGGAAGCCCCATATTAGTTCATGTTCAACAGGAGCATGTGTACATACCTCTTTCCAAGCGAAGAAACACCTTATTCATTTCTAAATGTTAATTCAAATCAAATACATTTTTTGTCAAATGCTTCGTAGACAACAGGTGTAGACTAACAGCTGACTTACAGGTCCGTTTTCACCAATACAGAGTTAAAGATAAGATAAAGAATGTCATAAAAAATAGAAAGTGACACAATTAATACATTTCCAGAGAATAACAAATAAAAATATCAAGTAAAAATAACATAGGTATACATAGGGAGTAGAAAATAACGTGGCTATATACAGGGAATACAAGTACAGAGTCGATGTGCAGGGGTACGAGGTAATTGAGGTAGCTATGTACATATAGGTAGGGGTAAAGTGACTAGGCAGAAGGATAGACAATAGACAGTAGCAGCAGCGCATGTGGCGAGTTTGAAAGTGTGTGTGTGGAGTCAGTACAGTATGCATGTGTGTGCATGTTATGTGTGTTTGGGCGTATGTAATATGTGTGTGCGTGTGTGTGAGTCCAGTCTGTGTGCATAGGGTCAGTGCAAGAGAGTTAGTGCAAAAAACGGTTAGTGCAGGTAGTCCGGGTAGCCATTTGATTAGCTATTTAGCACTCTTGTTTAGAAGTCTTATGGCTTGGGGGTAGAAGCTTGTTGGTTCCAGACTTGGTGCATTGGTACCACATGCTGTGTGTTAGGAGAGAGAACAGTCGGTGGCTTAGGTGGCTGGAGCCTTTGACCATTTTTTCCTGCTTCCTCTGACACCGCCTTGTATAGAGGTCCTGGATAGCAGAGATCTCTTTCCCAGTGATGTACTGGGCCGTACACACTACCCTCCATAGCGCCTTGCAATCGGACACCAAGCAGTAGCCATATCGAGTGGTGATGCAGACAGTCAAGATGCTCTCAATGGTGTAGCTGTAGAATTTATTGCAGATATGCCAAATATTTTCATCCAACTGAGGGGGAGAGGCATTGTCCTGCCCTCTTCACCACTGTGTTGCTGTGTGTTGACCATGATAGAGTCTTTGTGATGTGGACATCGAGGAACTTGAAGCTCTTGACCCGCTCCACTACAGACCCGTCGATGTGAATGGGGACGTGCTCGACCCTCTGTTTCCTGTAGTCCACGATCAGCTCCTTTGTTTTATTGACGTTGAGGGAGAAGTTGTTGTTATTGACCTCCTCCCTAAAGGCTGTCTCATCGTCGTTGGTGATCAGGCCTACCAATGTTGGGTTGTCGACAAACTTAATGATAGTGTTGGAGTTGTGCACGTCCATACAGTCATGGGTGAACAGGGAGTAAAGGAGGGCACTAAGCACGTACCCCTGAGAGGCCCCCATGTTGAGGGTCAGCATTGAGGATGTGTTGTTGTCTACCTTTACCACCTGGGGGCAGCCCTTCAGGAAGTCCAGGATCCAGTTAAAGAGGGAGGTGTTCAGTCCCCGGGACCTTAGCTTAGTGGTGAGCTTGGATGGCACTATGGTGTTGAACGCTGAGCTGTAGTCACTGAACAGCATTCTCACATAGGTGTTCCTCTTGTCCAGGTGGGAGAGGGCAGTGTGGATTGCAGTAGAGACTGCATCATCTCTGGATCTGTTGGGGCGATATGCGAATTGGAGTGGCTCCAGGGTGCCTGGCATGATGGTGTTGATGTGAGCCATGACCAGCCTTTCAAGGCATTTCATCTCTACAGATGTGAGTGCTACGGGGAGGCAGTCATTTAGACAGGTTACTTTGGCTTCTTTGGCACAGGGACTATGGTGGTCTACTTGAAACATGTAGGTATTGCGGACTGTGTCAGGGAGAGGTTGAAAATGTCAGTGAAGACACTTGTCAGCTGGTCAGAGCATGCTCTGAGTACATGTCCTGGTAACCCGTCTGGCCCTGCTATGAATCCTAACATCAATACCAACATCAATGCATGACTAACTGAAAATGTTACTGAAGTGAAAGTTTAGATTCACTCCCACAAAATAACAATTCATTTTCTTCACTGACACTATGCACAGCACTAAGCCATCCTGCCCTTTCCAATGACCCATTGGAATGCATTGCCATTATATGGTGTAGCTACTCAGCATCCCAGCAGAGGGCAGTGGTAAAGTATGGAGGGGGCCTAACCCATGACCCACGACCTACTGCAGTAGCCTGTAGGGTTCTCTTGTCTGAGACAGAATTGAGTTTTTCCTAAACACTGATCTTTGGTCAGTTTAGCATTTTCCCCACTAAGGGGCAATCCCCAGTTGCTATAGACACACATGATAACATACGCACTATACACACGTACGCATGGATTTTGTGTTATCGACATGTGGTAGTAGACTAGTGGCCTGAGGGCACACATGTGTTGTGAAATCTGATGTGAAAGGTAATGCAATGTTTTTAATTGTAAAGAACTGCCTTCATTTTACAGGACTAATAGGGATCCATAACAAATACAAATTTTTGTATTTTTGGAATTATAAAATAATTATCTGTACCCATTGATTCTTAAAGAATATAACTTAGAAATGGCTCATTAGTTTAACAGTCGTACCTCCATTTGAATCCTAAATAAGCATGTTTTACTCAAATTTTTGTAAAAATAAATAAATAATGTAAACAAAAACTACATAGCCTCAAAACATGGTTAAAACTATATCTTGCATCCATAGCTCTGTATGAATTTGAGAGTGGCTACATTTCTCCGGCCCCATCCCTCAGATTTTTACCAAAACAGAGGCAGGGATCAGGGTTTGTTATTGTTTAAATTGCGGATTGCCCCTTTAAAGATAAGGATTGGGGAGGGGAGACTGATCCTAGAATGGTAACTTGGGAAAACTTCACCTGGAGAGGTGTCTGTTTTAGAGATAGTGTCAGGATGAAGTTGCCCCCTTCACACTGATCTAGTGTCGGTTTCGCATTTTGGTTTAAATGCATGAGGTAAGATTTTTGGGAAAATAAACTGATCCTAGATCTGAGGCTAAGGGTAATCTCTGGAGAAGTGGCGGGAGACGTGTTAGAAAACGTAATACACGACTAGCAAGTCTCCACCCCTCCAAATGAAAACTCTCAGCCAGTTTCGGGCAAATCTATGTGCCAAATGTCCCCTCCCCTTCCAAAATTTGAAATATGCGAACACCAGCAAAATCATGATTTGTCCAAATGATCAGAGATTAAAAATCTGAGTACCGAAACAAAGTTCCTCGTTAGTCGTCCCGTCCCACAGTCTGTCGACAGATCAGACCTGGATTCAAATATGTTTGGGTATCTGATATATATATTTTTTAATGTTAGTGTATTTGAGTATTTTCAAATACACAGCCAAAAACAAGTCCTTTATTTGAGAATTTTAACAGTTATTTGTAAAAACCAAATAGTCTATAAAATTGTACATGAGAGTATTTTCAAATACACAGCCAAAACAGGTCCTTTATTTGAGAATTTTAACAGTTATTTGTAAAAACCAAATAGTCTATAAAATTGTACATGAGAGTATTTTCAAATACTATTTTCAAATACCTGGGTAAAATGCATGAGAGTGTATTTTTAAGTCAGTCTGAAGTTACATTACACCTTTAGCCAAATACATTTAAACTCAGTTTTTCACAATTCCTGACATTTAATCCTAGTAAACATTCCCTGTTTTAGGTCAGTTAGGATAACCACTTTATTTGAAGAATGTGAAATCTCAGAATAATAGTAGAGAGAATGATTGATTTCAGCTTTATTTATTTCATCACGTTGTCAGAAGTTTACATACACTCAATTAGTAATTAGTAGCATTGTCTTTAAATGGTTTAATTTGGGTCAAACGTTTCGAGTATCCTTCCACAAGCTTCCCACAATAAGTTAGTTGGGTGAATTTTGGCCCATTCCACCTGACAGAGCTGGTGTAACTGAGATTTTCTATGGGATTGAGGTCAGGGCTTTGTGACGGCCCTCCAAAACCTTGACTTTGTTGTCCTTTAGCCATTTTGCCACAACTTTGGAAGTATGCTTGGGGTCATTGTCCATTTGGAAGACCCATTTATACCAAGCTTTAACTTCCTGACTGATGTCTTGACATGTTGCTTTAATATATCCACATTATTTTCCTTCCTCATGATGCCATCAATTTTATGAAGTGCACCAGTCCCTCCTGCAGCAAAGCACCCCAACAACATGATACTGCCACCCCCGTGCTTCACGGTTGGGATGGTGTTCTTCGGCTTGCAAGCCTCCCCTTTTTCCTCCAAACATAACGATGGTCATTATGGCCAAACAGTTATACTTTTGTTTCATCAGACCAAAAAGTACGATCTTTGTCCCCATGTGCAGTTGCAAACCGTAGTCTGGCTTTTTTATGGCGGTTTTGGAGCAGTGGCTTCTTCCTTGCTGAGCGGCCTTTCAGGTTATGTCGATATAGGACTCGTTTTACTGTGGATATAGATACTTTTGTACCCGTTTCCTCCAGCATCTTCACAAGGTCCTTTGCTGTTGTTATGGGATTGATTTGCACTTTTCGCACCAAAGTACATTCATCTCTAGGAGACAGAACGTGTCTCCTTCCTGAGCGGTGTGACGGCTGCGTGGTCCCATGGTGTTTATACTTACGTACTATTGTTTGTACAGATGAACGTGGTACCTTCAGGCGTTTCGAAATTGCTCCCAAGGATGATCCAGACTTGTGGAGGTCTACAATTTTTTTTTCTGAGGTCTTGGCTGAATTCTTTTGATTTTCCCATAATGTCAAGCAAAGAGGCACCGAGTTCGAAGGTAGGCCTTGAAATACATCCACAGGTACACCTCCAATTGACTCAAACGATGTCAATTAGCCTATCAGAAGCTTCTAAAGCCATGACATTTTCTGGAATTTTCCAAACTGTTTAAATGCACAATCAACTTAGTGTATGTAAACTTCTGACCCACTGGAATTCTGATACAGTGAATTATAAGTGAAATAAAAAGTCTGTAAACAATTGTTGGAAAAATTACTTGTGTCATGCACAAAGTAGATGTCCTAATCAACTTGCCAAAACTACAGTTTGTTAACAAGACATTTGTGGAGTGGTTGAAAAACGAGTTTCAATGACTCCAACCTAAGTATATGTAAACTTCCGACTTCAACTGTATGAGTATTTTCAAATACTTTCCTAGTATTTTTCCAAATGAATTACAAATATTCAACTACTTGTCTTTACAAATAAAATATATCTGAATACTTACTTCGAATGTACCGTATGTGAAAGCAATTCAGATATTTGCCATTGTATTTGAACCCAGGTCTGCGACAGATGCTACTGCCATTTATGTTACATGCATCTGTCCACGAGAGATTAGGCTATGGGTAATGTCTAGGAAGAGTGTTATGGGCCCCAGAGAGGGAATGAGCCTCACCTTGATGATCCTATCACCCGTCTGGACACCCGCTCGCATGGCAGCGCCATCTGCGGAAGAGGACAGGACAGGCAAAGGGAGTGAGAATGATAAAAGGTTAGTGATATTACTGTATCTGACTGTATTGTGACACCTCCAGATATAAATCCAATATATTGTATCCTTGCCTTGGCTATCAAGACTGCATGAATATATATTTACATTGTGCTATGCTCCCAATTGAATATATTGTGCTAACGTCAGAGGTTTACACCCCCAAGATATACAATTAAATTACCTTGACATATAATAAATATACAGTTGAAGTCGGAAGTTTACATACACCTTAGCCAAATACATTTAAACTCAGTTTTGCACAATTCCTGACATTTAATCCTAGTAAAAATTCTCTGTCTTAGGTCAGTTAGGATGACCACATTATTTTAAGAATGTGAAATGTCAGAATAATAGTAGAGAGAATGATTTATTTCAGCTTTTATTTATTTCATTACATTCGCAGTGGGTCAGAAGTTTACATACACTCAATTAGTATTTGGTAGCATTGCCTTTCAATTATTTAACTTGGGTCAAATGTTTTAGGTAGCCTTCCACAAGCTTCCCACAATAAGTTGGGAGAATTCTGGCTCAATCCTCCTGACAGGCCAAACAGTTATACTTTTGTTTCACCAGACCAGAGGACATTTCTCCAAAAAGTATGATCTTTGTCCCCATGTGCAGTTGCAAACCGTAGTCTGGCTTTTTTATGGCGGTTTTGGAGCAGTGGCTTCTTCCTTGCTGAGCGGCCTTTCAGGTTATATCGATATAGGACTCGTTTTACTGTGGATATAGATATTTTTATACCCGTTTCCTCCAGCATCTTCACAAGGTCCTTTGCTGTTGTTCTGGGATTGATTTGCACTTTTCGCACCAAAGTGCGTTCATCTCTAGGAGACAGAACACGTCTCCTTCCTGAGAGGTGTGACGGCTGCGTGGTTCCATGGTGTTTATACTTACGTACTATTGTTTGTACAGATGAACGTGGTACCTTCAGGCGTTTGAAAATTGTCCCAAGGATGAACCAGACTTGAGGAGGTCTACAATTTTTTTTCTGAGGTCTTGGCTGATTTCTTTTGATTTTCCCATGATGTGAAGCAAAGAGGCACTAGGTTTGAAGGTAGGCCTTGAAATACATCCACAGGTACACCTCCATTTGACTCAAAGGATGTCAATTAACCTATTAACTTAGTGTATGTAAACTTCTGACCCGCTGGAATTGTGAGACAGTGATTTATAAGTTAAATAATCTGTGAACAATTGTTTGGAAAATTACTTTTGTCATGCACAACTTGCCAAAACTGTAGTTTGTTAACACGAAATGGTTGAAAAACAAGTTTTAATGACTCCAACCTAAGTGTATGTAAACTTCCGACTTCAACTGTACATACATTTTCATATGGGTGGCCCCAGTGGGAATCGCACCAGTGACCCTGCTGTTGCAAGCACCATGCTTTACCAATTAAGCCACACCATACCTCATCATAATTGAATTGACTAAAGAACAGGAAGGTGTAGATTAGAATATGATGGAAAAGGCCTTACCCTCTTTGACCAACTGCACAAATACAGGGTTGTCTCCGCTCACTGTCAACCCGAAGCCATTCTCATCTTTCTGGATGATCACACAACGCTGGACAAGCCCTACACATAGACAGACAGAAGAGAAAGAAATATTGTGTTACACACCATCGCACACACAAACAACACACAGACATACACTCGGGCTGGCACAGTTAGAGGAATCAAGGACAGTGAGTTGGGACAGGGTGTGCGTGATGGGGCACAATATGCAATGTGGGTGTCAAACGGTTTTCCTATATACAGGTATAAGGCAATGTGTCTCCTTGGTGACGGAGGCACTCACTCAATAGATCAGGTCTGTTTTGTGGCTAGTCGTTGTTATAAAATGATGATGATGAAACCTGAGGCTTTTGAAGCTTCTATTGAGTGGCAGCAATGAATGATTGATACCTCAAGGGTATTACCTGGTTTCAAATACTTAATACTACCCAGTTGTGAAAGTACTTCACTCTCTTCTTCAAAGGCCTTTAATAGATGGATGCATTTTGTTAAAGGGATAGTTCTGAAAAATTGCATCTTAGATATTTGTTCCCTGAACTTGAAGGCAGTCTATGAACAAAAAGAGACAAACAAAAGTATAGTGTGGATTGCAATCACTCCTTGTCCATAGACTGCTTTCAAGATAAGGAAACAAATATCGAAATAGTTTTGCTAAACTATCCCTTTAATGATGATATGATGCTTTGATAGGATGTTGTAAATAATGGCATAACACATGACCCTCTAGGAACCCAGTTTGATGCTCACATAAGACATGTTGTTTGTGGAACATTGATATCAGGACACAAGTGGCAACAGCACCCTCTGTCATGTTTGTTTGAACACAGATTGTGAGTTGTTTGACTTTCAAATAGAGAGAGACACACGGATTCACATTCGTAGATTGACATTGATTCACCACACCAGTAAACTTGCAGGTGAGTTTCACTAAGACAATAGTTCATCCAAAACCATATCATCATTATAAACAGCGAGTGCATACTGTAAACAAAGCCAAACGAAAAAGCAGATTAAACCAGTAGTCCAGGTTGCAGGTAGCCTCTCGTACGAACCATCCTGATCTCGCAAGCTTACATTCTGATTCGTTATCTGTGAAGCAAAACAGAATGTAAGCTCTCGAGATCAGGATGGATCATACGAGGCTAGGTTGCAGGAGATACAGTAAGAAATTGTGCAATGTCAAATAATGGCTAATGTTGCAACCCAGCAACAGATGTAATCATCAATGTATTACTCAAATTATTGCAAATGTGTGAGAAAATGTGGTGCTGTCTCACTTTGAAGCACTTTAATGGACAGTTCAGCCACAGTTGTTATTCACATATTTGTTTCCTTACCTTGAAAGCAGTCTATGAACAATGAGACTGCAGTCATTGCTTTGGTTTTGTTAAACTAGACACTGACACTAACTGATGTTATACAGCGTTTTTCTCAACATAGAAAAGTCATGGCTGGGCTGTACAAGTTTTTTTCGGGCCGCCTTTTTCGGGGAAATACTTTTTGGGATGGAAAAACGTTTTCAGTGTAAACTTAATATAACGTATGTAGAAAACATATTGGACCTATATATTTTTAAATAAGATATATTTTTAACTAACAATCACCAAAATAAAAGCAAAACAGTCAGGGAGAATCTACAATTGTAGAAAATTATGCATTCAGGAGTATTTTGGGCATGACATGGGGCCCCCATTGACTTTGTTAAGTCACTCAGATGGCATAAGAACACAGCATAAGCCATAGCAAAATCTGTAGAATTGCAGAAAATTCACTTTAAAACAGCAACATTTTGTCTCTGCGAGCAAGAGGAAGGCCTCCAAAAAAAGGGGTCGATGACCTTGCTAATGGCCCAGGCCCACTGCCACACCCCAGCCAAACCCCTCACCTAAGCCCCATTTTAATGCAGAAAAAAATCCTGCTGTATTAGCAATTTTATAGCCAAAAAACTAAGTAAATTCAATGTCATGCCAAAATCACATCAAAGTCACTTCAAAGTTATTGGGCTACACAATCCCTTTAAAAAATGATCTGGGAATGAAAATGAAAGCATGCTAACCGGGGGACATTGATTTACATTGTTTTTTTGGTTAGAAAATTATAACATTAACAGTTGGGGGCAGTAGCTAGCTTCACAACACCAAAGCATGGATTTCAGTCTTTCCAACCTTGAAAATGTTAATAAATAGGTAATTCGGCTGAACTCTCCCCTCAACATCTCCTGGTAGCATTCCGTCCTCAACCCAAACATCTTCCTTCTCGCTGCTCTGGCCAGGTAACACTAAAACACCCAGACAATGTTTCTCAACACTGTGGGAAAGTTCACTGCCAGGGCAATGAGAGGCAATGGTTCAATAAAGATTAAATAAAAGGAGAACGAAGGGGTGTAGGACTCATGTTAGTATGTTAGTGAACAACAGGGGGTCACATGGCAGAAGAACTGGGGACGTCGCAAAACAAAACAGCCCCCACACACGAACGGGGTGCATCTCAATAGTCTAAAACGGCAACTTCAACTTGACTCCCTTTGTTTGCACTGAACTTAACAGGTGGGATAGGTGCTATTATGGTGAAAAAAAGCCTAGTGCTGGTGAATCGGGTTTTCACCTGTCCACTGTCCTGTTCCCTCAGATCAAATGAAGGAGAGGAGACAAGAAAAAGAGAACACTTAGAGACTTTTGAGACACAGCCATTAAGGCCATCTTACCACAGGGTTCGGAGGGGCTTCCCTCGGCTACTACACAGCCAGACAGCTGCACAGGCGCGTCTAATACAGCACGACACAGTTCACATGGTAACGTAAAAACACAACCAGGACACACAGAGGAGAAAACAGAGCAAAAGACAAGAAAATCTAAAACATTGGGAGGAGAAAAAACATGGCAAAAAAAAGAGTGCGTCTTCTCTACCAGTGTGACTATAGACCTTACCTTACAGTGTGTGAGCAGTCAGTCTGAATTCTGTTGCAATTAGTAATTGTTTTATTGAATGTATGTACAATACCAGTCAAAAGTTTGGACACACCTACTCATTGAAGCGTTTTTCTTTATTTTTACTATTTTCTACATTGTAGAATAATAGTGAAGACATCAAAACTATGAAATAACACATATGGAATCATGTAGTAACCAAAAAAGTGTTATTTTATATTTGAGATTTTTCAAAGTAGTCAACCTTTGCCTTGATGACAGCTTTGCACACTCTTGGCATTCTCTCAACCAGCTTCATGAGGTAATCACCTGGAATGCATTTCAATTAACAGATGTGCCTTTTTAAAAGCTCATTTGTGGAAATTCTTTCCTTCTTAATGCGTTTGAGCCAATCAGTTGTGTTGTGACAAGGTAGGGGTGGTATCCAGAGCATAGCCCTATTTGGTAAAAGACCAAGTCCATATTATGGCAAGAACAGCTCAAATAAGTGAAGAGATACGACAGTCCATCATTGCTTTAAGACATGAAGGTCAGTCAATCAAGAAAAGGTCAAGAACTTGAAGAAAGTTTCTTCAAGTGCAGTAGCATAAACCATCAAGCGCTATGATGAAACTGGCTCTCATGAGGACCGTCACAGGAAAGGAAGACCCAGAATTACCTCTGCTGCAGGGGATAAGTTCATTAGAGTTAACTGCACCTCAGATTGCAGCCCAAATAAATGCTTCACAGAGTTCAAGTAACAGACACATCTGAGGAGGCTGTGTGAATCAGGCCTTCATGGTTGATTTGCTGCAAAGAAACCACTACTAAAGGACCCCAATAATAAGAAGAGATTTGCTTGGGCCAAGAAACACGAGCAATGGACATTAAACCGGTGGAAATCTATCCTTGAGTCTGATGAGTCCAAATATACCATTTTTGGTTCCAACCACCATGTCTTTTCGAGATGCAGAGTATGTGAACGGATGATCTCAGAATGTGTGGTTCCCACCGTGAAGCATGGAGGAGGAGGTGTGATGGTGTGTGTGCGCTTTGCTGGTGACACTGTCTGTGATTTATTTAGAATTCAAGGCACACTTAACCAGCATGGCTACCACAGCATTCTACAGTGACACGCCATCCCATCTGGTTTGCGCTTAGTGAGACTATCATTTGTTTTTCAACAGGATAATGACCCAAAACACACCTCCAGGCTGTGTAAGGTCTATTTTCCCAAGAAGGGGAGTGATGGTGCTGCATCAGATGATGTGGCTTCCACAATCACCCAACCTCAACCCAATTGAGATGGTTTGGGATGAGTTGGACCTCAGAGTGAAGGAAAAGCAGCCAACAAGTGCTCAGCATATGTGGGAACTCCTTCAAAACTGTCGGAAAATAATTCCAGGTGAAGCAGGTTGAGAGAATGCCAGGAGTGTGCAAAGCTGTCATCAAGGCAAAGTGTGGCTACTTTGAAGAATCTAAAATATATTTTGATTTGTTTAACACTTGTTTGGTTACTACATGATTCCATATGTGTTATTTCATAGTTTTGATGCCTTCACTAGTATTCTACAATGTAGAAAATAGTCAAATAAAGAAAAACCCTTGAATGAATAGGTGTGTCCTAACTTTTGACTGGTACTGTATCTATTTATGTATGGACATGTAGATAACGCTTCCTTGAAAACAACTAAACTGAAATAAAGGGAACTGAGGTTAAGAATGATTAAAAAAAAATCAGAATTCAAAAGAAGAAGGATTCTGAGGAAAGCCAAGCCTAAAATGGCTCTCAGACAAAGAAAATGAAGGCATAAAGATAAATGTTTCTTAACTTTCTTTGTATCAGCAAGCCATGTTCTTTCCTCCTTGCGGGACAGTTTACATTAAAACTAACTCTTTAGAACTCCCAGATTAAAGTCTCAGAGACCGGTCAGCATATCATGGACCAGCACAGGTTGAGCTATTGAACGATTGTTTCTTAACCTGTGAGATATACACTACATGACCAAAAGTATGTGGACACTTGCTCGCCAAACATTTCTATTTCAAAATCATGGGCATTAATATGTAGTTGGTCTCCTATTTGCTGCTATAAGCCTCCCCTCTTCTGGGAAGGCTTTCAAATAGAAGTTAGAACATTGCTGTATATATACAGTGCATTCAGAAAGTATTCACACCCCTTCACTTTTTCCACATTTTGTTAAGTTACAACCTTATTCTAAAATTGATTGAATCAGTTTTTCCCCTCATCAATTTACAAACAATACCCCATAATGACAATGCAAAAATAGGTTTGTAGAAAAAAAAACTATCACATTTACATAAGTATTCCGACCCCTTTCTCAGTACTTTGTTGAAGCACCTTTGGCAGCAATTACAGCCTCGGGTCTTCTTAGGTATGACGCTACAAGCTTGGCACACCTGTATTTGGGGAGTTTCTCCCATTCTTCTCTGCAGATCCTCTCAAGCTCAGTCAGGTTGGATGAGGAGTGTCGCTGCACAGCTATTTTCAGGTCTCTCCAGAGATGTTTGATCTGGTTCAAGTCCGGGCTCTGGCTGGGCCCCTCAAGGACATTCAGAGACGTGTCCTGAAGCCACTTCTACGTTGTCTTGGCTGTGTGCTTAGAGTCATTGTCCTGTTGGAAGGTGAACCTTTGTCCCAGTCTGAGGTCCTGACCGCTCTGGAGCAGGTTTTCATCAAGGATCTCTCTGTACTTTGCTCCGTTCATCTTTCCCTCGATCTTGACTAGTCTCCCAGTTACTGCTGCTGAAAAACATCCCCACAGCATGATGCTGCCACCACCATGCTTCACTGTAGGAATGGTGCCAGGTTTCCTCCAGATGTGATGCTTGGCATTCAGGCCAAATAGTTCAATCTTGGTTTCATCAGACCAGAGGATCTTGTTTATCATGGTCTGAGAGCGCTTTAGGTGCCCTTTGGCAAACTCCAAGCGGACTGTAATGTGCCTGTTACTGAGGAGTGGCTTCTGTCTGGCCACTCTACCATAAAGGCTTGATTGGAGGAGGGCTGCAGAGATGGTTGTCCTTCTGGAAGGTCCTCCCATCTTCACAAAGGAACTCTGGAGCTCTGTCAGAGTGACCATCAGGTTCTTGATCATCTCCCTGACCAAGGCCCTTCTCACCCGATTGCTAACTTTGGCCGGGCAGCCAGCTCTAGGGAGAGTTTAGGTGGTTCCAAACTTCTTCCATTTAAGAATGAGGGAGGCCACTGCGGGGACCTTTTTGGGGACCTTCAATGCTGCAGACATTTTTTGGTACCCTTCCCCAGGCTGGTGCCTCGACACAATCCTGTCATCAACCTCACGGCTTGGTTTTTGCTCTGACATGCACTGTCAACTGTGGGACCTTACATTGACAGGTGTGTGCCTTTCCAAATCATGTCCAATCAATTGAATTTACCACAGGTGGACTCCAATCAAGCTGTAGAAACATCTCAAGGATGATCAATGGAAACAGGATGCACCTGAGCTCAATTTTGAGTCTCATAGCAAAGGGCCTGAAAACGTATGTAAATAAGGTATCTGTTCTACATTTTTTATACATTTGCAAAAATATCTAAAAAACTGTTTTCGCTTTGTCATTATGAAGTATTTTGTGTAGATTGATGAGAATAATCAATTTTATAATAAGGCTGAAACCGAACAAAATGTGGAAATAGTCGAGCGGTCTGAATTCTTTCCAAACGCACTGTACCTCCTCTCTATAGGCTGACTCGTCACTGTTGTTTATCAGTTCTACAACTAGGGCTGGGCAATCTGGCCTAAAAATCTAACTTATGGCCAATTCACGATAAATATATTGATAAAAAACCTTAAAAGGTTAAATAACCATTGTTGCGCAATTAAATATCAATTCACTGCATTTCAAACAGTCAGGAATAATATAATGAATTCAAAGCTTGTAAAATTATACCTAAGCTAAATATAAGTCTTCCACAAACATAAGACCCACTCATCATTTCATTATTTTATCAAAATAGTTTAACCTGCTTTTTTGCAATTGTCACTGATCTGGCTTTCAAGTCAGTCTACGAAATTGTCCTTTTTGTTACAAATTAACCATGCACAATGCAGTGCAAATCCACTAATAATGCCCAACATCTGGTAAGTGTCACGCTCTGACCATAGTTCTGTTATTTTATTATTTGTTTTAGTATGGTCAGGGCGTGAGTTGGGTGGGCAGTCTATGTTTGTTTTTCTATGTTTGGTTTCTGTTTTCGGCCTAGTATGGTTCTCAATCAGAGGCAGGTGTCGTTAGTTGTCTCTGATTGAGAATCATACTTAGGTAGCCTGGGTTTCACTTTTGGTTTGTGGGTGTTTGTTTCCGTGTGAGTGTTTGGGCCACACGGTACTGTTTCGGTTTTTGTTTGTTTGTTCGTTCATTCGTTCACTTTATTGTTTTGTATTTCAGTGTTCAGTTGGTTTCATTAAATATTACATCATGAACACTTACCACGCTGCGCTTTGGTCCGATCCTTCTTCCACCTCTGAATGACGTTACAGTAAGAGGCATTACAGAAAATTAACACGGGTTTTTAAATATTTGCATTCTGTAAAGGCTTCCTTCTTTTCACTCTGTCAATTAAATTAGTATTGTGGAGTAACTACAATGTTGATGATCCATCCTCAGTTTTCTCCTATCACAGCCCTTAAACTCTAACTGTTTTAAAGTCACCATTGGCCTCATGGTGAAATCCCTGAGCGGTTTCTTCCTCTCCGGCAACTGAGTTAGGAAGGATGACCGTATCTGTGTATGCTCATTGCACATTCATAAAACACAGACTAGACCGCTAGCACCCTACAGTACGTGGCTAAAATGGGAGGGATTTTGGTGCTGTGCCTTTCTGAAGAGTAGACTACCTCATCACATGACTAGGGCTCAAAGCGCACTATTAACCAGTGTGTGTGTGTGTGTGTGTTTCATCCTCAGACTCCAGCAGCCATGATGTGTGTGCGAGTGTGAAAGTATTATTGCGACTGTGTGTGTTTGAATGTGTGTATGTACATGTGTGTGTGTTTGTGTTTCATCCTGCTGCCACTCCTGTTTCCCCAGCCTAACAGAAGATAAGCATCAGCCTGGTGCTGGCTGTTAATCTGGCTGTCAGCTGGGGAGCCACGGTGCTCCCATTTGACCCCCCCACCCCAGACCAAACATTAACCCCTAGTCTCCAGTGTGGACCTTTAATAACAGGGTCCTTATTCATTAGGTATCAAATGAAAAAAAAGAGGGAGGGAGTACGTGAACTTGGCCAATAAGAAACTATTGTTTTTGTTGCAAAACATTTTCCATTCCCAGGGTCGTATACATTAGTGCACAGCGTAGCAAAACGTTTTGCAACGGAAAACAAAAACAAACGTTTCCTATTGGACACGTCCAGGTAGTCCCGTCCTGCTTTGGTTTGTTGTCTTCCGTTTGGTGTCTAGTAGCTCCCTCCTAGGCTATAGCATGTCACCGCAGCATTTATCACATCGACACGCTGCATAATTTACATTCAATTATCTAATGTGTGTGAGTGAGTGAAGTCTGAAAGGGTCTAATAACAGTGATTGGCTTGAGCTTATATCAGACAATACAGTAACAGTGAAAGAGTTTATTTTCATTTTGAAACAACCCCAATGTGCATTAATGGTCGCTATGAAGTTAGGATTCGCCACTAACAGAAACTCTTTCCACTCCATTCCACTACTTAAGGAGCTGTTAATTACTATCCCCATATAATTTTGTTTATTTGGTCAGTAGCTAATATTGTGTCAAATGATTATTACAGTTATCGCCAGTAACTGACCGACAGTAATATACTGCACCAACCAAGTGGAAAATGAGATTAGACATTGAAATGGATTGAGGTGTGTATTATATTTTGTGCTTGCGCAGTTTGTTCAATGAGTGTATGTTGCAAGTGTGCGCAAGTCCTGTTTTCTGTTGTGTGTTTGTGTGTGCAGGACCTATGTTGTTTGTGTGTGTGTGTATGCTTGTGCGTGCACACTTACCTGTAGGGTCAAACTCATGCGCAGGTGGGACTGTGTTTTTGTCACTCTTGGGTTTCTTGTCTGGGGGGTGGTCCTTGCTGAGAATGCTAGGGGTCCTGGGAACACACAAACACAGATGGCATGGTGAGAAACACACACACACACACACACACAGGACACCAGATTTCGCACGTCTGTGCAGGTTTTTAACCAGGCTTTTAAATTTCAATATTGGTGAAAAATGTATACTTAAAATATCACTCTATTCATGGAACGACCCCATTATATTATACTTTTAATATTATCTGTTACAATACTCTCTCAGACATACTGTATATTAGACACCTGGGACTTAGACCCTTTACCAGACGAAATAGAGAGCCAAATCCCTGCGGCTTAGGAGGAAGACTGCACCATCAGATTCTAGATACGCGAGGTGTCATCTTAACATGCTTATCAGGGTGTCAGGCACGGTATGGCGTCCAAAAGCCTCATAATATCAGGCTAAATCAACTCAAATACAGGGCAGCATCTGAAATGGAACCCTATTCCTTATTTAATACAATACGTTTAACCAGGGCCAGGTCAAAAATAGTACACTAAATAGTAAATAGGGTTCCATTTAGGACGCATACCAGGTGACCCAACTCTTAGGGGCATATAATTTATTTTGTGGTAAGACATTATAGTTTTTGGTTCGTTTGGAGGTCATGATTGTAGTCCTTTGTGATTGACAATGTAGACAAAGATTTGCGAAGCAAGGAAAAAACTCTGACCTGGTTGCTTTTTTGGAAAACCTGTGAAAACAAAGACGAGAAAGGATTAGAATACTATTATACTATTTGTCATTGGTAAAACCCTGTTCTAAGTGTACAGTGCCTTCATACCCCTTAACTTATTCCACATTTTGTTGTGTTACAGCCTAAACTCCAAATGGATTAAATATACTTTTTTTCTTACCCATCTACACACAATACCCCTTAATGACAATGTGAAAACATGTTTAGACATTTTAGCAAATTTATTGAAAAAGAAATACAGAAATATCTCATTTACATTAGTATTCATACCCCTGAGTCAATACATGTTAGAATCACCATCAGACAGCCATTTTCTTTCCATAGATTTTCAAGACGATTTAAGTCAAAACTGTAACTAGGCCACTCAAGAACATTCAATGTCATCTTGGTAAGCAACTCCAGTGTAGATTTGGCCGTGTTTTAGATTATTGTCCTGCTGAAAGGTGAATTTGTCTCATAGTGTTGGTTAGCAGGTTTTCCTCTAGGATTTTACCTGTGCTTAGTTCTATTCCATTTCTTTTAATCCTAAAAAAAACTCCCTAGTCCTTGCCGATGACAAGCATACCCATAACATGATTCAGCCGCCACCATGCTTGAAAAAATGAAGACTGGTACTCAGTGATGTGTTGTGTTGAATTTGCCCCAAACATAATGCTTTGCATTCATTAAATAAAGTACATTTTACTTTAGTGCCTTATTGCAAGCAGGATGCATGTTTTAGAATGTATTTTTTTCTTTTCACTCTGTCATTTAAGTTAGTATTGTGGAGTAACTACAATGTTGTTGACCCATCACTGAGGGACCTTACAGTTAATTGTATGTGCGGGGAACAGAGACGAGGTAGTCATTCAAGAATCATGTTAAACACTATTATTGTACACAGAGTGAGTCCATACAACTTATTTTGTGACTTGTTAAGAACATTTTTACTCCTGAACTTATTTAGGCTTGCCATAACAAAGGGGTTGAATACTTATTGATTCAATACATTTTAGTTTGTTAATTTTGAAACATTTCTAAAAACCTAATTCCACTTTGACATTCAGAATAATTTTTTCAACACAGGTTAAATTTCACAAACTGTATGGAATTGGACCCCTGTGAGGTAAAATGTATTGTAGCTCTATGTAAGGTTCTGTATTTATTTTCATAGTCAATCTTTGTGTTCTGTTTCATTGTGTTCTTGATTAATTGATTTCACCTGTGTTAGTTACTCACCTGGTCTCATCAGCTCCTTATTTAGTTCAGTTCATTCTGTTTGTACCTTTGTGAGCTATTGTTTGTTTTGACTCTACTAAGCCTTATCCTAGCTCGTTTGTGAGAACCAGTTAAAGCCTTCAGTCCTAGTTTTGATTCACCTGCCTGTTTGCCTGCCTGTGACCACAATTCCTGCCTTCTGCGATAAACACCTCCCGCTCTGCGAGTGAATATACACCTTTTTCTCCCCGAGTATTCATTATACTCCAGAAGTGTTAATTCAAGCAAAAAGTTTATTGTTCTAGCAAAAATTTCACAGGCCTGTACCTAGATTAAAACACATTGAAGAGAGAATCTATTGAAAGTGCTTTTTGGTCCAGGAATATCCTTAATCTGGGTATCTGAAACCAGCCCCATGTTCAACCTTATATTCTCCATTTGCTACCATGTTTGTATTGTTATTGCATGCTACGTCAAGAAAATGACACTAGAAACATACATTTTATTAAAATATATGTATATAAATCAACAGTTCCGGGGTAACCTTATTCATTATGATCTAAAAGACAAAACTGATCCTAGATCAGCACTCCTACTCTGAGGCGCTTAATGAAAACATGCCCTGGTCTTCCTTGTCATTTGCATGTTTCTGTGTACTGAGTGACATCATCAGTCAGAGACAGCCAGCTTCTAACCCCCCCACCTCTAAACCCACCTTGCCGTCTGTCTCATGACATGCTGCTAACCAGTAGACTGCACTATCATAGGTACATCTTTCATCATCTGCTTACACATCACAGGATCACAACCACCACCATTACTCGAAGGGACCAAAAATGATGGAACACCAGACCCACTTGAATTAATTTCATAATCAAAAATGCGGTGGTGTGGCGATGCCAACATAAGCCCCATGTCCTCAGGCACTTTCTTGGTCCAAGTTGTTCCACTGGTTGGCATATCAAACATGCAGATCCCTACCCAGATGCCTAAGTCTGAGAGATAGGAGGTGGCTGGGTTCTTCATATAAATAGCACAGGCCCCTCTATCTCCACCTCCTCCCTTCTTCCGCGGGTGGTTTTTGGTTTTGTTGCTGTTCCTTCCCTCAGACAATGGGGCCTGCACTTTGAACAATGGCGCTCACGTCAAAGCCAGCTTACTACATTGCGGCATTGTGGGACAGATTCCCGGAAACAGAGAGCGCTTCTGGCAGGCCTCCCATTTCCTGAATGTGGGAGAAGGGGGGATGAGAGGGGAGATTGGAGAGGAAAAGAGGAGGGGGATGAGTGGGAGTGGGTATCTTTCAAAGAAGGCAGGAGGGGGCAGGATGGGGCAGGATTTGGAGAATCCTGTGTTAGTACCTAGGCTGCAGAGCTCGTACTTGGAAATCTCTTTCGACACAGAAAAAAACAGAGCTCAGTCTAATCATGGACAAAATCCCTAATATATAACATTTACCAAAAACACTGTGATACACCTTTCCACTGCTACCACCTTGGATTTAAGAAAAACACTTCTTAATAATTGAAATGGTAATTATTTAATTCAACCAAATAGCACAGTTGTTAAAGTAAATTAACATAATTCAATTAAAAAAATCGGACATCAACCCAGTCATATTGAACCCCTGCCAAAAAGAGAGACATGGGATTCACTACTGCACTGTCTCGGAACAGGAGGAGTTATTAAACTGGTTATCCTCTGATGTGCCATGGGGAGATTAGGAGGCAGGCCAGAGGATATACTGTCTGGGTGAGGACAGACATCAGTCTCACTGGGTGGTGGCTAAGCAGCTAGTGCAGCTAGCTTTGGGTAAGAAAGGGATTTAGCTGATATTTAGATACTTAAATGCAGACTCATTCAGAGTGGAGAAAAAGAGACCTAATGGGTACGTTGAAAGCCTGCGGGGAACAATGTGCTTGTTAGCTTACAAGGCAGATCAATGGGAAACACAAAGATTCAAGTGTAGTGAAATCGACTGCTAGCCTTTAACAATTAGCTGTTAGCTTTAACAGAGAGTTAAGTCCTGCCGCAAGTAGGTTTTAATTTATTCAGAGTTCATTTTGATCATGTTATAAAATGAATTCCTTAAATTAAATAATCTTTATCAATACTCCATTTATTGTCTACAAGCCAAGCTCACATCATATAGCAAGAGACCGCTCAGAAATGGGCAAGCATTTAGCATTGCTAAATGCTGAAAGGTGGTGGGAAATTGTTTTTACATTGTCTTCGAACAGAGAGAAATTTAACATTAAAAATGACTATGGTAATATGGTTATCTTGAAATAATTGAATGATCCTCTCAATTTATTACATGAAGTTCTAAAGAAAATGGGTCAATTATAAATGCTATAGCTTTGGCAGTGCAGCAATGACAGCCTAAAGAAAGTTTACATGGTAAGCAAAACATTATCACTGATGAGCCACTGCATGTAACATTACAGTTCTGTGGTTGTCACATCCCATTGCCTCCCTCCTGAATCCACTTATACGTTTCTCCTATGAGCAACGTCACCAAAGACGCGTATTACTAAGACAGAGAACACTTCCCATCCTCTTTGATGTTACTGACCTGACACAAGTGAACCAGGTAAAGGAAGGAAAACAGCACCAGAGTTCTACGGAGGGATGCACACAAGGAAGTTCATTTTGTGCCAGACCCACATGTAGAGAGTTGAACACCATTCCTGCATCACCTCAAACATGTCTATCTCACCGGTCTGAGACACATGTAAACGCTTTAACGCTTCACTGCAGTGGAGTCTCTAAAACTGTTACAATAACAAATGGAGTGCCAGAAAGTGCTCTCACTCAGTGGTGCCTGCTAAGCTAAATTAAGCTTTTTGGGAAGTGTGACTGAGGTAACAAGTTTGCCCAAGGGGCCTGGCAAGTGAACACTGCCATTTTATAAGATTTTTTTTCAAAACAATACTGAGAAGAGGGGAGAAAGTGATAAAGTGCATAGAGAGCAACAGCACTGCAGCAGCAGGACTCGAAAAGGGACGTCTTTGGGAACTGGCCTGATCCCTTTCGGTGTAGACAGGCTACAGGGCCAGAGATGCTTAACCCTTTTCCCTTGTGTTGGATCCAAAGCACACGATTTTCAGAGAGAAGCTTGTCGTGAATCACCAGTTCTGGCTACTTCTTTCATTTCACTCTCCGTTCCATATGAGGTCACATTTTGAGGAGGAGTGGCATTTAGAAAGAACATCCAGTTTGGGGGTAAACTTCATGCCTCCTCAAGTATCGCAACTGCTCATCGAAACTGATTCAAGTACACGTTGAGGGTCTCTATGTTACAATAGAAAATGGTCAACTTGAAACATCACATTTGACCTGTACTCAGCCCTAACCATAAAACTAATTGAAGTGGATTTGAGGTGAACTCTGCCAGCCTCGTAAATACCAGAATGATTACCGCTGCGCTATCATGATATCCGTGCAGCAAACATTCATGGAAGCTTTTGGGATCAGGCAGCTTGCGAGGCTAGAACTCTGCTGCTCTGCTCACAAGACAGGTGAACCTGGGCCTGTGAGATAAGACAACTAGTCTCGAACATATTGCCTCCTCCACTGAACACACCAGAGCACAGCACAGTCTGACCAACAGAATATAGCATTTGAAGAGATAAACAGTGGTGAATTTACAAGGGGGGAGAGAGAGAGAAAGTGAGCGAGAGAGAGAGAGAGAGAGAGTACACAGCCATAATATGACATTTGAAATGTCTCTATTCCTTTGAAACTTGAATGTAATGTTCACTGTTCATTTTTGATCGTGTATCTATTTCACATGCTTTGGCAATGTAAACATATGTTTCCCATGCCAATAAAGCCCGTTGAAAAGAGAGAGGGAGAGAGAGAGAGAGAGAGAGAGAGAGAGAGAGAGAGAGAGAGAGAGAGGGAGAGACAAGAAGGACAAGGCAAGGGCCTTCTACACCATCAAAAAGAACATCCTAATTGGGATGTCAAATTGTGTCTGTTTAAAAATACATTAATCAGTTATACAACCCATTGCCCTTTATGTTTGTGAGGTCTGGGGTCCACTCACCAACCAATAATTCACAAAATGGGACAAACACCAAACTGAGATTCATGCACGCAGAATTCTGCAAAGATCCTCTGTGTACAACGTAAAACATGAGCCATTCAATTCTACAACCACCTAAAATGAAGTTATTCCCAAAACTTCCATAACAAAGCCATCACCTACAAAGAGATGAACCTACAGAAGATTCCCCTAAGCAAGCTGGAACTGGAGGACAGCAACACAGTTAGACCCAACCAAATCACGAGAAAACAAAAAGATAATTATTTCCAATGTGTCAAGTAATTAACAAAAAAAAGAATAAAATGGAATGCTATTTGGCCCTAAACAGAGTGTAGTGGCAGAATACCTGACCACTTCGACTGACCCAAAATTAAGGAAATCTTTAACTATGTATAGACTCAGTGAGCATAGCCTGCCGTAGGAAGACCTGGCTCTCAAGAGAAGACAGGCTATGTGCACACTGCCCACAAAATGAGGTGGAAACTGAGCTGCACTTCCTAACCTCCTGCCAAATATATGACCATATTAGAGACACATATTTCTCTCAGATTACACAGACCCACAAAGAATTTGAAAACAAATCCAATTTTTATAAACTCCCATATCTATTAGGTGAAATACCATAGTGAGCCATCACAGCAGCAAGATTAGTGACCTGTTGCCACAAGAAAAGGGCAACAAGTGAAGAACAAACACCATTGTAAATTCAACCCATATTTATGTTTTTATTTTCCCTTTTGTACTTAAATTATTTGCACATCTTTATAACACTGTAATTATTATGACATTTGAAATGTCTCTATTCCTTTGAAACTATAACATTTACTGTTAATTCTTTATTGTTTTCTTCACTTTATTTTCTTAATCTATTTAACTTGCTTTGGCAATGTAAACATATGTTTCCTATCACAATAAAGCCCTTTGAATCAAATTGAGTAAACAAGGAAAAAGAGAGAGATCGAGTTCTGGAAAAGTACAGAGTACAAATCATTATTACAAGCGTCTAGAGTGAGAGTAGCCTGGAGTACATGCCAGGCATGTCTGTCTACGTTCAGAGAAAAGCTACCTCCAGGCAAAGACCTGAGAGAGCACAATATCATAATCAGATTAGTATGATCGTCATTTATCAAAGTTAGCCCAGTAAACCCTCCTTTCTCCATAACTGTATGTGTATATTATTCTAATAACTCCAGTACGTAGACAGACACACTTCATCACAATCAATCGCTGACCTGGATTACTGCAAGGTAAGCGTATTAACAAATGAATGGAGTGGGACTGTAGCACTCAGGAGAAGGTGATGCTTTGAGCTACTGGAGAAGCACTGCATAAATCAAATGTATTATATCAAAATGTAGATGCATCGTAGTAGCGCAGGAAGTCTGCCACTGAAACCCAAAAGCCGATTTATCTCAAGGCTGTCAATATAATAATGAACTACTGTACATTTATCACATTAAGCAATAAGGCCCAAGGAAGTGTGGTATTTGACCAATATACCACGGCTGAGGAAACACCCATTAGCCGTGGTATATTGGCCATATACCTCAAAGCCCAGAGGTTCCTTATTGCTATTATAAACTGGTTAACAATGTAATTAGAGCAGTACAAATATTTGTTTTGTCATACCATGGAATATGGTCTAATATACGGCTTTCAGCCAATCAGTGTTCACCACCCAGTTTATAAATATCAATAAGGATAGTCTGTAAAGATGATACAGTGGAGCAAAAAAGTATTTAGTCAGCCACCAATTGTGCAAGTTCTCCCACTTAAAAAGATGAGAGAGGCCTGTAATTTTCATCATAGGTACACTTCAACTATGACAGACAAAATGAGGGAAAAAATCCAGAAAATCACATTGTAGGATTTTTTATGAATTTATTTGCAAATTATGGTGGAAAATAAGTATTTGGTCAATAACAAAAGTTTGTTGGCAATGACAGAGGTTAAATGTTTTCTGTTCTCTATCCTCTAGAGCAGTGATGTTTTGGGGCTGTTGCTGGGCAACACAGACTTTCAACTCCCTCCAAAGATTTGCTTTGGGGTTGAGATCTGGAGACTGGCTAGGCCACTCCAGGACCTTGAAATGCTTCTTACGAAGCCACTGCTTCGTTGCCAAGGCGGTGTGTTTGGGATCATTGTCATGCTGAAAGACCCAGCCACGTTTCATCTTCAATGCCCTTGCTGATGGAAGGAGGTTTTCACTCAAAATCTCACGATACATGGCCCCATTCATTCTTTCCTTTACACGGATCAGTCGTCCTGGTCCCTTTGCAGAAAAACAGCCCCAAAGCATGATGTTTCCAACCCCATGCTTCACAGTAGGTATGTTGTTCTTTGGATGCAACTCAGCATTCTTTGTCCTCCAAACACGACAAGTTGAGTTTTTACCAAAAAGTTATATTTTGGTTTCATCTGACCATATGACATTCTCCCAATCTTCTTCTGGATCATCCAAATGCTCTCTAGCAAACTTCAGACGGGCCTGGACATGTACTGGCTTAAGCAGGGGGACACGTCTGGCACTGCAGGATTTGAGTCCCTGGCGGCGTAGTGTGTTACTGATGGTAGGCTTTGTTACTTTGGTCCCAGCTCCCTGTAGGTCATTCACTAGGTCCCCCCGTGTGGTTCTGGGATTTTTGCTCACCGTTCTTGTGATCATTTTGACCCCACGGGGTGAGATCTTGCGTGGAGCCTCAGATCGAGGGAGATTATCAGTGGTCTTGTATGTCTTCCATTTCCTAATAATTGCTCCCACAGTTGATTTCTTCAAACCAAGCTGCTTACCTATTGCAGATTCAGTCTTCCCAGCCTGGTGCAGGTCTACAATTTTGTTTCTGGTGTCCTTTGACAGCTCTTTGGTCTTGGCCATAGTGGAGTTTGGAGTGTGACTGTTTGAGGTTGTGGACAGGTGTATTTTATACTGATAGCAAGTTCAAACAGGTGCCATTAATACAGGTAACGAGTGGAGGACAGAGGAGCCTCTTAAAGAAGAAGTTACAGGTCTGTGAGAGCCAGAAATCTCGCTTGTTTGTAGGTGACCAAATACTTATTTTCCACCATAATTTGCAAATAAATTCATAAAAAATCCTACAATGTGATTTTCTGGATTTTTTTTCTTCTAATTTTGTCTGTCATAGTTGACAGACAGTGTCCCTATGATGAAAATTACAGGCCTCTCGCATCTTTTTAAGTGGGAGAACTTGCACAATTGGTGGCTGACTAAATACTTTTTTGCCCCACTGTATATTGTACGTTGAGACTATTGGGATGTTATTGCCGAAATACTTACTACAACTCCATTTGTGGTACTGCATGCACAGTGGTAAGATTATAATACACTTGAAGAATTCAACAACAACATTGGAACAGAGTACTGTGAAATCATTTATTCAATTGGGGCGGTACTCATTCAAAACAAAGCTGTTTATTTGGTGTGGCATGCACAGGAATGCTAACTGTATCTAGGAAAATTCAAGTTATTGGCCTTGAAAGGGTATCTGAAGACCCTCTAGTCCCACTCAACATAGGTCAGAACAGACCACACACTCACACACCCCGGAAACTCCCTTATCCCCGCACCCCCTCTTTCACCATCCCTCATTCTCCAGGGCCTGAAGGGAGGGAGCAGGCACTCCCCTCTCTTTCTGCCCCAATAAGCCTGATCAGAGTGTGCATACTGACGTGGCTTGGGGATGTACATTTCTTCACGCTACACTGTCTGTTCACGTTTTATTAGCGTAGCCAGGGACGGCTGGGGGTGTGGAGGGGGGAGAGAGAACGATAAATCCCCTAGATGAACAGACAACCAGCCAGCCCCTGAGAGAGACTAGCCAGCACCTCCATATCCACCATGTTTGATCCCTTTAGGCAGGCAGGGAAGGCAAGGCCTGGTCTTGTTTCCACATAGCTAGGCTGTAGGCTAGCCTACAGTGACACTGCGACCAACACAGTAGGTTTGGGGGTGAAATGCTTGAGGATAAGTCGTTTTTGTAGTGCCGGGACATTTAAACTGTGCTTTTATGAATAAATTAATGTAATATTTAACTTATCATTTAAGGCAGGTCATAAGCTTGGGGGGGAGAAGAAACATTGGAGATATGGCAATGAATAATGCGTGGCCCATTAGAACCACTAAAGTCACATGAGAAGTTGAACCTCTGTGGGATACACTGGAGGGGGCACGGACACATCCCTGCTACACCCCCAATAAATATGTATTGAATAGAGAGATTCATTTACGAGAGGAAAATGTGTTCCACCATTACAATGTAAAGCGCTTTGAGCACTTGGAAAAATATGTATTCTTTATTTATTTCAGAGTGACATAATTCATTCAGTTTGTGAAGCACGACATAAATCCAATCTATCATCATCCTAATAATCCATCCACCTGACAGGTGTTGCATATCAAGAAGCTGATTAAACAACATGATCATTACACAGGTCAACCTTGTGCTGGGGACAATAAAAGGCCACTTTAAAATGTGCAGTTTCGTCACACAACACAACGCTACAGATGTCTAAAGTTTTGAGTGAGCGTGCAATTGGCATGCTGACTGCAGGAATGTCCACCAGATCTGTTGCCACAGATTTGAATGTTCATGTCGCTACCATAAGCTGCCTCCAAAGTCATTTTATAGAATTTTGGCAGTATGTCCAACCAGCCTCACAACCGCAGACCACGTGTAACCACGCCAGCCCAGGGCATCCACATCCGGCTTCTTCACTTTTGTGGGAAAAAAAATAATTGTGATTGGCTGGGCCTGGCTCCCCAGTGGGTGGGCCTGACTGCCAAGGCCTATGCCCACCCATGGCTGCACCCCTGCCCAGTCATGTGAAATCCATAGATTAGGGACTAACACATTTATTTCAATTGACTGATTTCCTTAAATGAACTTTATCTCAGTAAAATCTTTGAAATTGTTGCATGTTGCGTTTAGGGTGGAAAATTGTTCAAATGAGTTTAAAGAGAATTACCAGGCGTGTCGATGTATGTTGATGCCAGGCAGAAAAAGGCATGTTGTTGCCAGGCAGAGAGATGCATGTTGATGCCAGGCAGAGAGATACATGTTGATGCCAGGCAGAGAGATGCGTGTTGATGCCAGGCAGAGAGATGCATGTTGACGCCATACAGAAAAAGGCATGTTGATGCCAGGCAGAGAGATGCATGTTGATGCCAGGCAATTCTGAGGCTACTGACGGCAGTGAACTCTTCAAAGTACTGCAGACCGACTGCTCCCCTGGTCAAAGTACTAGTGAGTGAGAGAGTGAGAGAGAGAGAATGGAGGGTTGAGATGGTAGGAGAGACTAGAGAGGGTAGAGAAGGTGAGACATCCCAAATGGCATCCTGTTCCCTATATAGTGCACTATTATTGACCAAAGCCCAATAAAGGAAAAATGGTGCAATTTGGGACAAGGGAGTGAGTATGCCTAGTAGTGGAAGAGGGGATGTTTGAAAGATGGCGCAGAAGAACATGGCTGACGTTTTACATTCTGCCAACAGATTGTGCTATTTTGTTTATTTTTTTGCGTTTTGTGTAACTTTATTTTTAACTTATTGTGTACAAAATGTTGCTACTACCATCTCCTATGACCGAAAATAACTTCTGGACATCAGAACAGTGATTACTCACCGCGGAATGGAAGAAACCTTTTCCTTTAACGAGAAGGATATCCTGCTTTCACTGGAACAGGCCCAGATCCCCGCCTTTTGGGTGAAGAAAACACGCAGGAAAATGGGCTGCAGATCGGGCATCCATCTGAAGATCTGTAGGCGAGCGAGTAAACTCTCCTGCCATCCGTTCTTCTTGCTAATGTGCAATCATTGGATAATAAAATTGATGACCTACAATAAATATTATCCTAACAACGGGACATTAAAAACTGTAACATCTTATGTTTCACCGAGACCGATGATACGGACAATATAGAGCTAGCGGGATTTTCCAAGCACCGGCGGTGTCAGAAGGTGGGTGTAGCTGGTGCATGAAGTCAGGCGCAGGAGAGCAGAATGAGTGAGCAACGTACTTTACTCAAAATAAAGGCACAAGGTAACCATACACTTGACCAACAATAAACGGTAATCAATTACACACGGGTGAAAACAGCACCTGTCGAAATCCAGCCATAACGTACCGAATGAACATGGAAACAATCACGCACAAAAACATGGGGGAAACAGAGGGTTAAATACATGAACAAGTAATTGGGGAATGAAACCAGGTGTGTAGAAAACAAAGACAAAACAAATGGAAAATGAAAGGTGGATCAGCGATGGCTAGAAGACCGGTGATGTTGACCGCCGAACGCAGCCCGAACAAGGAGAGGGACCGACTTCGGCGGAAGTCGTGAAAGGCTGAACAGAGACGCTACCTCTGGTAAGACGAGGGGTAGGGGTGTGTGTCTATTTGTCAATAACAGCTGGTGCACAATGTCTAATATTAAAGAAGTCTCAAGATATTGCTCGTCTGTGGTAGAGTACCTTATGATAAGCTGTAGACCACACTATCTACTAAGAGAGTTCTCATCTATATTATTCGTAGCTGTCTATTTACCACCACAGAACGAAGCTGGCACTAAGACTGCTCTCAACCAACTCTATAAGGCCAAAAGCAAAGAAGAAAATGCTCACCCAGAAGTGGCGCCCTTAGTGGCCGAAAAATTAATGCAGAAAACTTACAAAATGTTTACCAGCATGTCACATGTGCAACCAGAGGAAAAAATCCTTGACCACCTTTACTCCACACACAGAGATGCATACAATGCTCTCCCTCGCTCTACATTTGGCAAATCTGACCATAATTCTATCCTCCTGATTCCTGAATCCAAGCAAAAACTAAAGCAAGAAGTACCAGTGACTCGCTCAATACGGAAGTAGTCAGATGACGAAGATGCTACACTACAGGACTGTTTTGCTAGCACAGACTGGAATATGTTCCGGGATTCATCCAATGGCATTGAGGAGTACACCACCTCAGTCATCGGCTTCATCAATAAGAGCATTTACGACGTCGTCCCCACAGTGACTGTACGTACATATCCCAACCAGAAGCCATGGATTACAGGCAACATCTGCATCGAGCTAAAGGCTAGAGCTGCTGCTTTCAAGGAGCGGGTGACTGATCTGGGCGCTTATAAGAAATCCCGCTATGCCCTCAGACGAACCATCAAACAAGCAAAGTGTCAATACAGGATTAAGATTGAATCCTACTACACGGCTCTGACGCTTGTCAGATGTGGCAGGGCTTGAAAACTATTACGGACTACAAAGGGAAACCCAGACGCGAGCTGCCCAGTGACACAAGCCTACCAGACAAGCTAAATGCCTTTTAAGCTCGCTTCGAGACAAGAAACACTGAAGCATGCACGAGAGCACCAGCTGTTCTGGATGACTGTGTGATCACGCTCTCGGTAGCCGATATGAACAAAACCTTTAAACAGGTCAACATTCACAAAGCAGCTGGCCAGACGGATTACCAGGACGTGTACTCAAAGCATGCACGGACCAACTGGTAAGTATCGTCACTGACATTTTCAACCTCTCCCTGACCGAGTCTGTAATACCAACATGTTTCAAGCAGAACACCATAGTCCCCGTGCCCAAGGAAGTGAAGGTGACCTGCCTAAATGATTACCGCCCCGTGGCACTCACGTCGGTAGCCATGAAGTGCTTCAAAAGGCTGGTCATGGATCACCACAACAGCATCCTACCGGACACCCTAGACTCACTCCAATTCGCATACCGCCCAAACAGATCCACAGATGATGCAATTTCAATCTCACTCCACACTGCCCTTTCTCACCTGGACAAAAGGAACACCTATGTGAGAATGCTGTTCCTCGACTACAGCTCAGCGTTCAACCCCATAGTGCCCACGAAGCTCATCACTAAGCTAAAGACTCTGGGACTAAACACCTCCCTCTGCAACTGGATCCTGGACTTCCTGACGGGCCGCCCCGAGGTGGTAAGAATAGGCAGCAACACGTCTGCCACGCTGATGCTTAACACTGGGCCCCTCAGGGATGTGTACTTAGTCCCCTCCTGTACTCCCTGTTCACCCACAACTGGGTGGCCAAACATGACTCCAACACCATCATTAAGGTTGCTGACAACACAACAGTGGTAGGCCTGATCCCCTACAACAATGAGACGGCCTATAGGGAGGAGGTCAGAGACCTGGCAGTGTGGTGCCAGGACAACAAACGCTCCCTCAATGTGAGCAAGAAAAAGGAGCTGATCGTGGACTACAGGAAAATGTGGGCCGAACAGGCCCCCATTAACATCGACGGGGCTTTAGTGGAGCGGGTCGAGAGTTTCAAGTTCCTTGGTGTCCACATCACCAAAGAACTATCATGGCCCAAACATCCCAAGATAGTCGTGAAGAGGGCACTACAATACCTTTTCCCCCTCAAGAGGCTGAAAATATTTGGCATGGGTCCCCAGATCCTCAAAAGGTTCTACAGCTGCACCATCGAGAGAATCCTGACCGGTTGCATCACCACCTGGTATGGCAACTGCTCGGCATCTGACCGTAAGGCGCTACAGAGGGTAGTGCGAACGGCTCCGTACATCACTGGGGCCAAGCTTCCTGCCATCCAGGACCTATATAATAGGTGTGTCAGAGGAAAGCCCAAAAAATAGTCAGAGACTGTTTTCTCTGCTACCGCACAGCAAGCGGTACCGGAGCGCCAAGTCTAGGACCAAGAGGCTCCTCAACAGCTTCTACCCCCAAGCCATAAGACTGCTGGACAATTCATAAAATCCCCACAGGACAATTTACATTGACATCCCCCCCCCTCCCTTTTGTACGCTGCTGCTACTCGCTGTTTATTATCTATTCATAGTCACTTCACCCCCACCCACATGTACAAATTACCTCAACTAACCTGTACCCCCGCACACTGACTCGGTACCGGTGCCCCTTGTTTATAACCTCGTTATTGTTATTCTTATTTATTCTTACTTTTTATTTTAGTCTACTTGGTAAATATTTTCTTAACTCTTCTTGAACTGCACTGTTGGTTAAGGGCTTGTAAGTAAGCATTTCATGGTAAAGTCTACATTTGTTGTATTCGGCGCATGTGACAAATAAGGTTTGATTTGATTTGTATCAGAGAGACAAAGAAACCCCCCCTCTATCTCTCCATTTGGTATTGGATAGCTATGCGGGGAAAGGAGCTTGTGTATGGCTAGTGAGGCTGAGGGGCTATCTGCTCCTCAGTGTAAGTAACTAGCACTAAATATATAATGTTTTATGTACAGTAACCAGGAATTGTCCAAAACCAATTCCTTGCCAACTGTGGGTTATGATGTAATTTCCTACATCTATGCACACTTGATTCTAGAAATTATATAAATGTTTTTTCCGATGCAAAATTCAAGATTGTGAGTGTCTGATTATGCTTGATTGAAATGGAATTAATCCAACCCATTCCTCATTCTGTCACACAAACCCATGGAGTCAGTATACACAGCCTGATATGTGGGACTGTAGTATATTGAGTTGCAACCCCTTCTTAATATTGAGTTGCACCCCCTTTGCCCTCAGAACAGCCTCAATTAGCCGGGGCATGGACTCTACACAGTGTCAAAAGCGTTCCATAGGGATGCTGGCCCATGTTGACTCCAATGCTTCCCATAGTTGTGTCAAGTTGTTTGGATGTCCTTTGGGTGATGGACCATTCTTCATACACACTGGAAACTGTTGAGCGTAAAAAAACAGCGTTGCAGTTCTTGACAATCAAACTGATGCACCTGGCACCTACTGCCATACCCCGTTCAGAGGAACTTTGAACTGCCCATTCACCGTCTAAATGACACACATATACAATACACGTCTCAATTGTCTCAAGGCTTAAAAATCCTCCTTTAACCTGTCTCCTCCCCTTCATCTACACTGATTGAAGTGGATTTAACAAGTGACATCAATAAGGGATCATAGCTTCACCTGGATTCACCTGGTCAGTCTATGTCATGGAAAGAGCAGGTGTTCTTAATGTTTTGTACAGTCAGTGTGTATGTGTGTGTCACGTCAAGGTAACAATGCCCCCGTGACACTGCTTGGATGGGTTAATCTCCCAGGCTTTAGAGGTCTACCAGATGTTGATAGGATTTATGGCCATTACTGTAAACAAACAAAGACACACACACATATTCAGGGAAATACATTTGACCCTAAAATTATAATACCATTCCCCAAATTGTGTGCAATTGTTTGTGTCCCATATGGTACTCTATTCCCTTTGTAGTACTACTTTTAACATAAGACAGGTCAAGGGGATCATTTTGATCCAATATGAATTTAAAATTGAAATATCTCTGCCATTTCTTAAGTAATGCCCCCCTCCGACCTGGACTTTTCCTAAATATGTCTATTTATTGTTAGAATTTCATCACAAACAGAAAGTGTTATAAGCAGCTTTAAGGGAACATGTCATTTCTTTCCCCAGAGCGCCAGAAAGTGACTTTTTCCAATCCTTCAACAGAGTCACATGCAGGTAAGATGTTTTGATTTCTATATAGTGTCACAAAGAGCTGATTCTGAGGTTTCCAAAGCACTTACCATTTCCCCATAAAGATGAGCTCTATTTCAAAATATCCCTTTTTCCAAGAATAACCAGCGTTCCATGTGCTCCACACGTGAGCAGGCAGCCACAGACAGCCTACAGTAACATAAACTAATGAAAATGCTATTGTGTTCTTTAAATTTTACCCAAGACCTTCATAAACTCAACCAAAGTATTATTTTTCCGATAGCATATATGAAATGGATTTATTAGACTGTTAGAATGTTGAGGCAAAACGACTCCTCATTGGCCTGAAGGGGGGTCCAAAGAAGCAAGGCTTATCTAGTGTTAACCACGGCCCAATCTGGTCAAAAGTAGTGCACCTATTGGGAATAGAGTGCCATTTGGGACAACGTCCGTTTCCATCTGTATCATGCAGGGCCTGGAGAAAGTGGAGAGAGAAACCTACTTTACCCCTCCCCCTCACCTCTCCTCTCCTCCACCCACCACAGGCCCTGAGGCACAGCCAGAGTCTCTCACTCAATCTCCCTCTCCACTGGCCAGGCACTTTTAATGGCCTCCCAGCAACCACAGAATAAACATACAAAACACTGGCACACATATCCTTCCTTGTTGAACAATCAATGGTGTAGCCGTTTATGCACCTTTTTACCTTTTGTGCAAACGTTTACCAACCTAACGCAAAAAAAATTATGGAAAATATAGGTAGCAGTTCAGAACAGTTTTTGCCTATATTATGACAACATTTTGTGGCGTTTTTCTTAGTTTCGGACTTTGGCAAGGAGTTTTTTCGGCTGTTCGGGCACACTAAATTTTTTCTCGAGGCAAGCCAAAGCCGGTCAGTGAAGCCTATTCCTCCTTGTTGGCGACTGGTCAACAGTAGGGATTCTTCAATGAAGTCCCTGTTGTCATTTAACGAGACGACTCATCCTCATGCACATTTATTCTCGTGAGAAATACTGCACCAAACATCCTAGTCGGATGCAAAATTGCGCGACTAAGACCTCCTCGGTAAAAACATAAAAATGTATGACAGATTGCTTCAGTTATCTTAGATACATTTGGACTATTTTGAGGATGTGTATACTGGCTACAGTGTCTCAAAGTGGACAAACAGTACTATTGTAGCTTTTTTCTTGTTTTTCAAGCGAAGGTCTTTTAGGGGAGTATGCGAGCACACTGACGCCTTTAGTTTTTTCACAGCGAACAGTGATTTGGGTTTCCCCACCTATTTGTTTTTACCACTACATCACAAGGTTTTTTCTGGATCAAATGGGGCTTAGGTGGTGGGCGTGGCAGGGGGTGTGGTATGGGGGCGTGGCAGGGGCGTGGCATGGAGCGTGGCATGGGGCATTACAATAAGCACGGAAGCCCGTGTCGGAGCAGCAATCATTTTGTTACAATTTAAGAGGCCCCCATTTTAGTGGTGAAATGTTTGCTTTTTTAAGCCACTTTCCTGCACTTCTATGCATTTTGCCACGGCTAATGCTGTGTTCTTTTGCTCAAACATAATAACAAAATGGCATTGAGACCGACAACACTTGAGAGTGTGGGTCAGGTCAGGGCTACACTAGCTGCACAGCAGTGCTCTGGTCATGGGGAGGTGAGGGGTGGGGCTGGATGGAGACATGCTGCAGTCAGGGGAGCAGGGAGGGAGGCTTGGGCAAACAGATGATTCACCAGCAGCTGAGCTGACACAACACCGCCTCTGTCTGCCAACTACACTCTGTGTGTGTGTGTGTGTGTGTGTGAGTAGTGTGTGTTGTCTGCCAGTGTGTGTATGTATGTATGTATGTACAGTGCCTGGCGAAAGTATTCGGCCCCCTTGAACTTTGCAACCTTTTGCCACATTTCAGGCTTCAAACATAAATATATAAAACTGTATTTTTTTGTGAAGAATCAACAACAAGTGGGACACAATCATGAAGTGGAACGACATTTATTGGATATTTCAAACTTTTTTAACATATCAAAAACTGAAAAATTGGGCGTGCAAAATTATTCAGCCCCCTTAAGTTAATACTTTGTAGTGCCACCTTTTGCTGCGATTACAGCTGTAAGTCGCTTGGGGTATGTCTCTATCAGTTTTGCACATCGAGAGACTGACATTTTTTCCCATTCCTCCTTGCAAAACAGCTCGAGCTCAGTGAGGTTGGATGGAGAGCATTTGTGAACGGCAGTTTTCAGTTCTTTCCACAGATTCTCGATTGGATTCAGGTCTGGACTTTGACTTGGCCATTCTAACACCTGGATATGTTTATTTTTGAACCATTCCATTGTAGATTTTGCTTTATGTTTTGGATCATTGTCTTGTTGGAAGACACATCTCCGTCCCAGTCTCAGGTCTTTTGCAGACTCCATCAGGTTTTCTTCCAGAATGGTCCTGTATTTGGCTCCATCCATCTTCCCATCAATTTTAACCATCTTCCCTGTCCCTGCTGAAGAAAAGCAGGCCCAAACCATGATGCTGCCACCACCATGTTTAACAGTCGGGATGGTGTGTTCAGCTGTGTTGCTTTTACGCCAAACATAACGTTTTGCATTGATGCCAAAAAGTTCAATTTTGGTTTCATCTGACCAGAGCACCTTCTTCCACATGTTTGGTGTGTCTCCGAGGTGGCTTGTGGCAAACTTTAAACAACACTTTTTATGGATATCTTTAAGAAATGGCTTTCTTCTTGCCACTCTTCCATAAAGGCCAGATTTGTGCAATATACGACTGATTGTTGTCCTATGGACAGAGTCTCCCACCTCAGCTGTAGATCTCTGCAGTTCATCCAGAGTGATCATGGGCCTCTTGGCTGCATCTCTGATCAGTCTTCTCCTTGTATGAGCTGAAAGTTTAGAGGGACGGCCAGGTCTTGGTAGATTTGCAGTGGTCTGATACTCCTTCCATTTCAATATTATCGCTTGCACAGTGCTCCTTGGGATGTTTAAAGCTTGGGAAATCTTTTTGTATCCAAATCCGGCTTTAAACTTCTTCAGTATCTTGGACCTGCCTGGTGTGTTCCTTGTTCTTCATGATGCTCTCTGCGCTTTTAACGGACCTCTGAGACTATCACAGTGCAGGTGCATTTATACGGAGACTTGATTACACACAGGTGGATTGTATTTATCATCATTAGTCATTTAGGTCAACATTGGATCATTCAGAGATCCTCACTGAACTTCTGGAGAGAGTTTGCTGCACTGAAAGTAAAGGGGCTGAATAATTTTGCACGCCCAATTTTTCAGTTTTTGATTTGTTAAAAAAGTTTGAAATATCCAATAAATGTCGTTCCACTTCATGATTGTGTCCCACTTGTTGTTGATTCTTCACAAAAAAATACAGTTTTATATATTTATGTTTGAAGCCTGAAATGTGGCAAAAGGTCGCAAAGTTCAAGGGGGCCGAATACTTTCGCAAGGCACTGTATGTGTGTGTTGTCTGCCAGCAACTCTTTGTGTGTGTGTCTTTAACACCAGAATGGTGGTGAGCTAAGCTTGTACATGCCCCTATAGTGTGGACAGTCCCTGCGTTGTCTGCCATAGACCAGGCTGCTGTTCAACCTGCCACAGGTCTGATTCCATTGGTCGACCATGGTGGCACCACATACTGTATATGGGCCTGTCCACCCAAACAGAATACAGTGTACTCCCGTCTGTGTAGAGTACACATACAGCACAGAGACAAGACACAAAGAGACACACAAGCACACATGTACACACGTACACACAGGCACACCTCTACACTCGCACAAGGTGGAGGGAATGACACACAAGCCTCAGATTCCAGTGATTAAATTGAGGTTTGTAATACAATAACCTTGGATTAACCTCCAAGCTTAGGGCAGCTCAGTGAGAATAACTTAGCTCTTTAATAGTTCATTAGCCCGGAGTGTGAATTAAGCACAGCATAAGAGGGTTGAGTGTGTTTTTCTAACTTTTTTTCATTACCATTAGCAACATAGCTAGTTGTAGTGAAGAAGGTTGTAGAGGAGCACTAAGGATTTATCATGGTCCACACACACCAACACAGTCAAGGGCACCATAACGTTTCTTCCCCCTCAGAAGGCTTTAAAGATTCAGCATGGGCCATCAGATTCTCAAACAGTTCTACAGCTGCACCATTAAGAGCATCTTGACTGGCTGCAATCACCGCTTAGTATGGCAACTGCTTTGCATCTGACCGCAAGGTGGTACAGAGGTTAGTGCATAAGGCCCAGTACATCACTAGGGCCGAGCTCCCTGCCATCTAGGACCTCTATAGCAGGCGGTGTTAGAGGAAGGCCCTAAAAATGATCAAAGACTCCAGCCACCCAAGTCATAGACTGTTCTTTCTGTTACCGCACGGCAAGTGGTACAAATGCACCAAGTCTGGAACCAAGAGGACCCTAAACAGCTTCTAACACCAAGCCATAAGACTGCTAAATAGTTTGTCCGGGTAGCTATTGGTTAACTACTTAATTATCTGCATTGCCTCGTTTTGCACTAACTATTTTGACTCATCACATATAATGCTGTTACTGTTTATTATCTGTCCTGTTGCCTAGTCACTTTATCCCTACCTATATGTACATATCATCTCAATTACCTTGTACCCCTGCACATCGACTCAGTACTGGTATCCCGTGTATATAGTCAAGTTATCGTTACTCACTGTGTATTTATTCCTTGTGTTATTTTTTTTCTACTATTTCTCTGCGTTGTTGGGAAGGGCCTGTAAAGGAAGCATTTCACTGTTAGTCTACACCTGTTGTTTCACGAAGCATGTGTCAAATTTGATTTGATAGTCTACTATAAAGAGTTATTTGTAACCTCTAGTTGTCTGTATTGAAAAAACGATCCACTCTTTGTTCTGAAACACGATATGTCATTGGGGAGCAGTTGATAACTAGATCGCAAAAAATGAATAGCATAATACACAAAGTTTTTCTCTTTTTATGTTAGCCACTGATAGCCAGTCAATTAGCCCATGTCAGCTAACATTTTTTAGATTGATAAATGAGTTCAGTGGCTAGCTATCTAAACTTGCTATCATGGTCGAATTACTAGCTGGGGAGCCCCCATTGATTTTGTTAGTCAGACTCACTCAGATATCATAAAACTACAAACATTTCTCTCCACCCTATGGAAAAATGTGGAAAATTGCAGGAAATTTGTTGTAAAACATCAAATTTTCCTCTCCACTCCATGGCAAAATCTGTAGAATTGCACAAAATTAACATAAACATTTTATTTTATTGTCTCCGCTGTCAAGAAGGGGGCCACTAAAATGTTTTGCTCGCAATGTGTTATGGATGTGAGTAGTTCTTGCAGACCCGCGAGCAACTGCGGCCCCTCATGATGAGTTTAGATTTTTTGCGACCCCCACCCCCATCAAAGTTAGCCATCCCTGATATAGATCAAATTGCACTTATAATGGAACATTGAGTTTAATGTGCCAAAATAAATTTGAGCAGGCATACAACCACATCAGGTGGTGGAGAGAATGGCAAGAACAATCAAATCAATCCAAAACAGCGCTCATATCCAAGTTAATGCCGTTAGAGAGAGATGAATAGCGCCGGCCCCTCGTGTCATAACTAGAATGAGAGGTGGCAAGCCATGTCCTCGCTTCCTGGCTGTGGTAGCCTAATGACAATAGTGGAGTCAGTGTCACAGATTTGGCAGCTGAGGAGACAATTCTCCACGTCACTACACAAATCAATACCCCTGACATGCTCCAATTACATCGGTTTAATTATTTCAGTCTCCGCCGACCCAAAATGGCAGTTTGAACCAAATTGACTAGTCTTCCGTGAAGAGTACACAAGAAAACAAACTTTGATAGGTTCAACTAAACCCAGAGGGGTTCAGTAAAACTCTGGTATGTGTTTGCAATAGTAGGCCTGTGCATATTCCAAAAAGCTGAGGAACAATACAAAACTTCAATTTGATAGCGCCTATGGCCCATAACAAAGCCATTTCACGGTCAGTGTGTGTGTCATGTCTTGCCTGCTATACTACTGGAGGGTGCAGTGAAGTACAAAACTCTTGAAACAGTAACTCCGCACAGTGGTACTTCGAGCCCAGTTAATTGCAGATTTATTATAAACAGCACTGGGAAATGCTCCTGAGAGCTCTTAGGAAACACAAAACACCGGGTCGTTATTGTCTACAGAACCTCTGTGGTGGCTGAGCAGTGAAGGCCAGGGCATGTTTTTGGTAGTCTTCAATAGAAGACTGCCTGCCATTGAGAAAATACATACCAAGGCTACAGCGAGAACAGGGTTAAAGAGTTAAAGGGATACTGTGAGATTCTGGGACTTTTCCTACTTACCCAGAGTCAGATGAAGTCATGGATACCATTTTTATGTCTCCGTTTGCAGTATGAAGGAAGTTAAGGCGTCCGCATGCTTTTACAGCCGAAACATGTGATTGGCCTGACTGAAACATGGCTTAAGCCTGATGAATTTACTGTGCTAAATGAAGCCTCGCTTCCTAGTTAAACTAGTGACCGTATCCCCCGCGCATCCCGCAAAGGCGGAGGTGTTGCTAACATTTACGATAGCAAATTTAAATTTTTTAAAAAAACAACGTTTTCATCTTTTGAGCTTCTAGTCATGAAATCTATGCATCCTACTCAATCACTTTTTATAGCTCCTGTTTACAGGCCTCCTGGGCCATATACAGCGTTCCTCACTGAGTTCACTGTCATGGCAGATAATATTCAATTTTTTGTGACTTTAATATTCACATGGAAAAAGCCAAAAGGCTTTCGGAGCCATCATTGACTCAGTGGGTTTTGTCCAACATGTCTCCGGACCAACTCACTGCCACAGTCATACTCTGGACCTAGTTTTGTCCCATGGAATAAATGTTGTGGATCTTAATGTTTTTCCTCATAATCCTGGACTATCGGACCACCATTTAATTACCTTTGCAATCGCAACAAATAATCTGCTCAGACCCCAACCAAGGAGCATCAAAAGTCATGCTATACATTCTCAGACAACACAAAGATTCCTTGATGCCCTTCCAGACTCCCTCTGCCTACCCAAGGACGTCAGAGGACAAAAATCAGTTAACCATCTAACTGAGGAACTCAATTTAACCTTGCGCAATACCCTAGATGCAGTTGCACCCCTAAAAACATTTGTCATAAGAAACTAGCTCCCTGGTATACAGAAAATACCCGAGGTCTGAAGCAAGCTTCCAGAAAATTGGAACGGAAATGGCGCCACACCAAACTGGAAGTCTTCCGACTAGCTTGGAAAGACAGTACCGTGCAGTATCGAAGAACCCTCACTGCTGCTCGATCATCCTATTTTTCCAACCTAACTGAGGAGAATAAGAACAATCCCAAATTAATTTTTGATACTGTCGCAAAGCTAACTAAAAAGCAGCATTCCCCAAGAGATGGCTTTCACTTCAGCAGTAAAAAATTCATGAACTTCTTTGAGGAAAAGATCATGATCATTAGAAAGAAAATGACGGACTCCTCTTTAAATCTGCATATTCCTCCAAAGCTCAGTTGTCCTGAGTCTGCACAACTCTGCCAGGACCTAGGATCAAGAGAGACGCTCAAGTGTTTTAGTACTATATCTCTTGACACAATGATGAAAATAATCATGGCCTCTAAACCTTCAAGCTGCATACTGGACCCTATTCCAACTACATTACTGAAAGAGATGCTTCCTGTGCTTGGCCCTCCTATGTTGAACATAATAAACGGCTCTCTATCCACCGGATGTGTACCAAACTCACTAAAAGTGGCAGTAATAAAGCATCTCTTGAAAAAGCCCAACCTTGACCCAGAAAGTATCATATCAGCACATCTGACAGATCCACACCTCCCATGCTCTTGTTGTAGTCCTTCACAGCAGCTGGAATGGGGACATTTTTTGTGGTCCATGCCCCGGCACTGTCCTTCACACGCCTGACGACGTGATCTCCACTGAAGGACTTGTGGATACTGGAGCACATTACCACCTCTCTGGTATCCATCCACTTCACAAACAGTAGGCCATCTTCACGGATCTATCGCATGGTACGCCACTCAGCTCGCTTAGGCATGTCGTTCACCTTGGTCTTTGGAAATCCCACCCTGTTGGTACGAATGGTGCCACAAGCCGAAACCTCCCGCTTCCTCAGCTCTGTAAACAGGGTAGGGCTTGTGTAGAAGTTGTCCACAAACAGTTTGTAGCCCTTCCCCAGCAGTTGAAAATCCAATAACTCCATAATGGAATCATAACTCAGTCCATTACCGGTGGCAAAACTGTTTTTCCCCTCATAAACAAAAAAATTGCAAGTGTAGGCACACACAGAATCAGCCAAAACAAACAGCTTGTAACCCCATTTGGTTGGTTTGTTACGCATGTATTGTTTGAAGCTGATTCTGGCCTTTGAGGCTACCATCCTCTCATCGATGGACAGGTTCTGCTCGGGCTGAAAATAAGTATTGCAACAATGCTGGGATAGAGAGGTTTTATTTTACAGAGAGCCTATCAAATCTTGGTGTGCCTCTCTTCTTGTCATTCTCCCCATCAGCTTCTGGGTCACTGATGTGAAGCGCCCGTGAGATAGTCAGAAACCTTTTACAAGACATGTCTTGGGGAAAGGCAGTTGATAGAGAGCTGACATTTTCCAGTAGTCCCTTGGAGTTTTCAACTTCACCAGCCCCATGTAAATTACCATTGAAAAGTAGCAGAAAATGTCTGACATGGAAATGGTCTTCCATGCCTCTTTCTTTCCTGCCTGCTTCTTAGCCCCGTACTTATTGGTGTTCGCCACCAGGGAATCAACAACTGCCCTCTGGCCCTCTGTCTGCAGGTTTCTCTCTTCCCCACTTCCTCTTCTTTGTCACTGACTTCACAACTCAAGATGGCCGGGTAGGTGTGGAGCCGGAGACAGCGGGGGTCCGGCTGGATGAACCAGCAAATAAAATAAGAAAATCCCCCCCAAAATCTAAAATGAATAATATTTCATATTAACTTCAAACAATGACATTAGCATTAGAATTTACCAATCCAGCATGGCATCCTCGCCGTGCAGAAACATTTCTTCCGCCTCGGAGTCGAAACTAGCAAAACTAGCTTCACTGAAAAATTCATCTTCCTGAAGAAACTCGGTCTCGCAGTCTCGATCAATTTCCTCTATAATTTGGGTTAAATCTGTATACCTAGACTTTGTTTTAGCTTTTCCTGATTTATTCGCCATAATTTAAATATATAAACTTGTTGAAAATGCTATTGAATATGTACTGCTATGTGTAACACTCGTGGCTCCATCAAGTAGGATTTGCAATGGCGAATGAACCTCTTTTACGCCAGAGTTTACGACAAAGGATGGTCTTCGAACGTATAACCATTACATTTTGCCGTTTATCAATCAATGATAGACCGGTCCTACCATTGGTGCGCAATGAGGTCATTGATTGGTGTCTTCAAATCGGTGTGTTTCGGTCAATACGTCCCGGGAAAAGAACCATCATGTATGGTGGTGTTAGTAACAACCAGAGGATTGCAATGAAACCAACCATTACTGGATGGTCCAAAGTTGAATGAGAAAGGAAATCACGACGCAACCGGTTTACATGTTTTGTGTTAGGCTATAAAAATGTATTTTATCAAACAAAACAAACATTCAATGTGTAGTTAGGACACTTGGCATTGCCACCAGAGGAAGATCTTCAATGGTAAGCGATTTATTTTATTGTTATTTCTGACTTTCGTAATGCTAATGCTTGGTTGGAAAATGCTAGTAATACTTGTGTGTGGGGCGCCGTCCTCAGAAAATCGCACGTTTGCTTTTGCAGTAAACCTTTTTGAAATTTGACACAGCGGCTGGATTAATAAGACGTTCATCTTTTAAATTATGTAAGATACATGTATCTACAAGAATGTTTAATTCAATGAATGGTGTATTTAAAATGTTAACTCTCTGTAGTTTCACCGGATGTTGGCCTGGTGGGACGTTAGCGTCTCACCTACCCTAGAGAGGTTAATGGCGTCAGACCGAGGCTCTGCATCTGTCCTCGTGCTCCTAGACCTTAGTGCTGCTTTTGATACCATCAATCACCACATTCTTTTGGAGAGATTGGAAACCCTAATTGGTCTACACGGACAAGATCTGGCCTGGTTTAGATCTTATCTGTCGGAAATATATCAGTTTGTCTCTGTGAATGGTTTGTCCTCTGACAAATCAACTGTAAATTTCAGTGTTCCTCAAGGTTCCGTTGTAGGACCACTATTGTTTTCACTATATATTTTACCTCTTGGGTATCTAATTCGGAAACATAATGTTAACTTTCACTGCTATGCGGATGACACACAGCTGTACATTTCAATGAAACATGGTGAAGCCCCAAAATTGCCCTTGCTGGAAGCCTATGTTTCAGACATAAGGAAGTGGACTTTTCTACTTTTAAACTGGGACAAAACAGAGATGCTTGTTCTAGGTCCCAAGAAACAAAGAGATCTTCTGCTGAATCTGACATTTAATCTTGATGGTTGTACAGTCGTCTCAAATCAACATATCAAGACTGTTTCAAGGACAGCTTTTTTCCATTTACGTAACATTGCAAAAATCAGAAATCTTCTGTGCAAAAATTATGCAGAAAAATGTATCCATGCTTTTGTTACTTCTAGGTTAGACTACTGCAATGCTCTACTTTCCGGCTACCCGGATAAAGCACTAAATAAACTTCAGTTAGTGCTAAATACGGCTGCTAGAATCCGGACTAGAACCAAAAAACTTGATAATATTACTCCAGTGCTAGCCTCCCTACACTGGATTCCTGTTAAGGCAAGGGCTGATTTAAAGATTTTACTGCTAACCTACAAAGCATTAATGGGCTTGCGCCTACCTATCTTTCCGATTTGGTCCTGCCGTACATACCTACACGTACATTACGGTCACAAGACCCAGGCCTCCTAATTGTCCCTCGTATTTCTAAGCAAACAGCTGGAGGCAGGGCTTTCTCCTATAGAGCTCCATTTTTATGAAATGGACTGCCTACCCATGTGAGAGACGCAGACTCTGTCTCAATCTTTAAGTCTTTACTTACTCATCTCTTTAGTAGGTCCTATGATTGAGTGTAGTCTGGCCCAGGAGTGTGAAGGTGAATGGAAAGGCACAGGAGCAACGAACTGCCCTTGCTGTCTCTGCCTGGCCGGTTCCCCTCTCTCCACTGGGTTTCTCTGTCTCTAACCCTATTACAGGGGCTGAGTCACTGGCTTACTGGTGCTCTTCCATGCCGTCACTAGGAGGGGTGCGTCACTTGAGTGGGTTTAGTCACTGACATGGTATTCCTGTCTGGGTTGGCGCCCCCCACCTTGGGTTGTGCCGTGGCGGAGAACTTTGTGGGCTATACTCAGCCTTGTCTCAGATTGGTAAATTGGTGGTTGAAGATATCCCTCTAGTGGTGTGGGGGTTGTGCTTTGGCAAAGTGGGTAGGGTTATATCCTGCCTGTTTGGCCCTGTCTGGTGGTATCATCGGATGGGGCCACAGTGTCTCCTGACCCCTCCTGTCTCAGCCTCCAGTATTTATGCTGCAGTAGTTTATGTGTCGGGGGGCTAGGATCAGTCTGTTATATCTGGAGTATTTCTCCTGTCTTATACGGTGTCCTGTGTGAATTTAAGTATGCTCTCTCTAATTATTTCCTTCTCTCTTTTTCTCTCTCGGAGGACCTGAGCCCTAGGACCATGCCTAGGACACCCCGGCAGTCCTACAATCTAAGCTAGATGCCCTCAATCTCACACAAATCATCAAGGAACCCACCAGGTACAACTCTGAATCTGTAAACAAGGGCACCCTAATAGATGTCATACTGACCAATGGCAAAGGCCAGCTTCTTCAGGCAGAAATTTGCATCCTGTAGCTCCAACTCCAAAAGGTTCTGGGACACTGTGAAGTCCATGGAGAACAAGAGCACCTCCTCCCAGCTGCCCACTGCACTGAGGCTAGGTAACACGGTCACCACCGATAAATCCATGATTATCGAAAACTTCCAACAAGCATTTCTCAACGGCTGGCCATGCCTTCCGCCTGGCTGGCTACTCCAACCTCAGCCAACAGCTCCGTCTTCATCGACCTTGCCAAGGCTTTCGACTCTGTCAATCACCATATTCTTATCGGCAAACTCAGTAGCCTCGGTTTTTCTGATGACTGCCTTGCCTGGTTCACCAACTACTTTGCAGACAGAGTTCAGTGTGTCAAATCGGAGGGCATGCTGTCCTGTCCTCTGGCAGTCTCTATGGGGGTGCCACAGGGTTCAATTCTCGGGCCGACTCTTTTCTCTGTATATATCAATGATGTTGCTCTTGCTGCGGGCGATTCCCTGATCCACCTCTACGCAGACGACACCATTCTATATACTTCCGGCCCGTCCTTGGACACTGTGCTATCTAACCTCCAAACGAGCTTCAATGCCATACAACACTCCTTCCGTGGCCTCCAACTGCTCTTAAACGCTAGTAAAACCAAATGCATGCTTTTCAACCGTTCGCTGCCTGCACCCGCACGCCTGACTAGCATCACCACCCTGGATGGTTCCGACCTTGAATATGTGGACATCTATAAGTACCTAGGTGTCTGGCTAGACTGTAAACTCTCCTTCCAGACTCATATCAAACATCTCCAATCGAAAATCAAATCTAGAGTCGGCTTTCTATTCCGCAACAAAGCCTCCTTCACTCACGCCGCCAAACTTACCCTAGTAAAACTGACTATCCTACCGATCCTCAACTTCGGCGATGTCATCTACAAAATTGCTTCCAACACTCTACTCAGCAAACTGGATGCAGTTTATCACAGTGCCATCCGTTTTGTCACTAAAGCACCGTATACCACCCACCACTGCGACGTGTATGCTCTAGTCGGCCGGCCCTCGCTACATATTCGTCGCCAGACCCACTGGCTCCAGGTCATCTACAAGTCCATGCTAGGTAAAGCTCCGCCTTATCTCAGTTCACTGGTCACGATGGCAACACCCACCCGTAACACGCGCTCCAGCAGGTGTATCTCAATGATCATCCCTAAAGCCAACACCTCATTTGGCCGCCTTTCGTTCCAGTTCTCTGCTGCCTGTGACTGGAACGAATTGCAAAAATCGCTGAAGTTGGAGACTTTTATCTCCCTCTCCAACTTCAAACATCTGCTATCTGAGCAGCTAACCGATCGCTGCAGCTGTACATAGTCTATCGGTAAATAGCCCACCCATTTTTACCTACCTCATCCCCATACTGTTTTTATTTATTTTATTTTCTGCTCTTTTGCACACAATGTATATAGACTCTCCTTTTTTCTACTGTATTATTGACTTGTTAATTGTTTACTCCATGTGTAACTCTGTGTTGTCTTTTCACACTGCTATGCTTTATCTTGGCCAGGTCGCAGTTGCAAATGAGAACTTGTTCTCAACTAGCCTACCTGGTTAAATAAAGGTGAAATAAATAAATAAATAAAATAAATGATAACTCCTTGTTGTCCCCAGTCCACCTGGCCGTGCTGCTGCTCCAGTTTCAACTGTTCTGCCTGCAGCTATGGAAACCTGACTTGTTCCCTGTGATTAATATTATTTGACCATGCTGGTCATTTATGAACATTTGAACATCTTGAGTTTGAGTTTATTTTTACAGGGACAGTGCACATTAATCAACGTTTCAGTAAAAGTGCTAGTTTTAGCCAGCCGGCTAATTTTCAACCGCAGTCCCTGGGCAGGTTATTAAAAACAATTACAAAATAGACAATAGCAACATAGGACAAGCAAGACATAGCATACAGACAGAGCAACATAGGACAAGCAAGACGTAGCATACAGATATAGCAACATAGAACAAAAAGCAGCCGTACATCTTGGCCATGTTATGTTATAATCTCCACCCGGCACAGCCAGAAGAGGTCTGGCCACCCCTCATAGGCTGGTTCCGCTCTAGGTTTCTTCCTAGGTTTTGGCATTTCTAGGGAGTTTTTCCTAGCCACCGTGCTTCTACACCTGCATTGCTTGCTGTTTGGGGTTTTAGGCTGGGTTTCTGTACAGCACTTTGATATATAAGCTGATGTAAGATGGGCTATATAAATACATTTGATTCGTTTTGAAACAGTTCTGAAGATTTTGTGACGTTTTTGATTGTTTTTCACGTCGGTGAGGGTTTTTTTCGGCTGTTAGAGCAAACAACATATTTTATAGAGGCAAGCCGAAGTCTATGCCCCTTCGTCAGTGATTGGTCAACAGTAGGGATTCTTCAATAAAGTATTTTTTGTCATTCAATGAGAGATGACTCGTTTTCATGTACATTTTTCATTGAGAAATACTGCACCAAACATCACGTAATCAGAGTAATTTTAGATTTATTCGGACTATTTTGAGGACATGTATACTGGCTATGGCATCTCAAAATGGCCTAATGCCACTTTTTTCTAGTTTTTCAAGCAAAGGTATTTTAAGGGACTATGTGAGCACACTCTTTCGGTTTGGCTAGCCGAGGTCAGTTAGGCGCCAGTCGAACTGAAGCATGCAGACGCCTTTAGAGGTAGTTTCGCGAGCCAATGACTGGAAGTCTATGGGTACGCTAGCATATGCTTCTGTACCTGTAGATTTCGAGTCATTGCACTGACTCTGGGTAAATAGAAAAAAAGGCTTAATCGACAGAATAACGCAGTATCGCTTTAATGGGTTCTCCTACTTTGACCCTTATAATATCAAAACAATTTAATTGGTCACTGACGTAGCCAAGATTTCATGACTGACAATAGGGCATCAACGGGCCTTAGACACTTCTGCCTCAGTCTGAAATAAAGTTAGACAGTGCCGCGTTATTGGTTGTATTCACATGATACAGGACTACTGCCCACAAATTCAACTTGTGGGCAAATTCAAACTAAACTTTGTTGACATCTATTGATAGCTGCATTTCATCCTACTGTAGTCTCTCGAGCGTCCCACAAAAACCCTTGTAACTATTGTAGCCTAAGTACATGAACCTTGCTAAGGTTATATTAGGTTGAGTATCCTACCAAATAAGCAGTGGTGTAAAATACTTAAGTAAAAATACTTTAAAGTGCTACTTAAGTAGTTTTTGGGGGGTAAGTTTTACTTCACTACATTCCTAAAGAAAATAATGTAATTTTTACTCCATACATTTCCCTGACACCCAAAAGTAGTCATTACATTTTGAATGCTTAGCAGGACATCCAATTCATGCACTTATCAAGAAAACATCCCTGGTCATCCCTACTGCCCCTGATCTGGCTGTTGTGTTGGAGTGTGCCCCGGGCTATCCGTAAAAAAAATATATATATAAGAAAATGGTGCCCTCTGGTTTGCTTAAAATTAGGAATTTTAAACAATTTATACTTTAACTTTTGATACTTAAGTATATTTTAGCAATTACATTTACTTTTGATTCTTAAGTACATATAAAGCCAAATACTTTTAGAATTTTACTCAAGTAGTATTTTACTGGGTGACTTTCACTTTTACTTGAGTCATTTTCTATTAAGATATCTTTACTTTTACTCACGTATGACAATCTCTATTGCACTCCACACTGCCCTTTCACACCTGCACAAAAGGAACACCTATATGAGAATGCTATTCATTGGCTACAGCTCAGCGTTCAACACCGTACTGCCCTCAAAGCTCATCACTAAGCTAAGGACCCTGGGACTAAAACACCTCACTCCGCAACTGGATCCTGAACTTCCTGACGGGCCGCCCCCAGGTGGTGAGGGTAGGTAACAACACATCCGCCACGCTGATCCTCAACACAGGGGCCCCTCAGGGGTGCGTGCTCAGTCCCCTCCTGTACTCCCTGTTCACACATGACTGCACGGCTAGGCACGACTTCAACACCATCATTAAGTTTGCAGATGACACAACAGTGGTAGGCCTGATCACCGACAACGATGAGACAGCCTACAGGGAGGAGGTCAGAGACCTGACAGTGTGGTCCAAGGACAACAGCCTCTCCCTCAATGTGAACAAGACAAAGGAGATGATTGTGGACTTCAGGAAAGGAAGGACCGAGCACGCTCCAATTCTCATTGACGGGGCTGTAGTGGAACAGGTTGAGAGCTTCAGGTTCTGTGCAATCCACATCACCAACAAACTAACATAGTCCAATCTCACCAAGACAGTCGTGAAGAGGGCACGACAAAACCTGTTCCCCCTCAGGAGACTGAAAAGATTTGGCATGGTCTTCAGATCCTCAAAACGTTCTACAGCTGCACCATCGAGAGCATCCTGACTGGTTGCATCACTGACTGGTATGGCAACTGCTCGGGCCTCTGACCACAAGGCATTACAGAGGGTAGTACGTACGGCCCAGTACATCCCCGGGGTCAAGCTTCCTGCCATCCAGGACCTCTATACCAGGCGGTGTCAGAGGAAGACCATAAAAATTGTCAGACTCCATCCACACTAGTCCTAGACTGTTCTCTCTGCTACCACATGGCAAGCGGTACCAGAGCGCCAAGTCTAGGTCCAAGAGGCTTCTAAACTAGAAGTCGACCAATTAAATTGGCATGGCCGATTAATTTGGGTCGATTTCAAGTTTTCATAACAATAACAAAGGTAATCTGCCTTTTTGGCCGCGGATTATGGCCGATTACTTTGCAATAAACGAGGAAACTGCGTGGCAGACTGACCACCTGTTACGCGAGTGCAGCGTCAAAAGGACCTTGTGGCTGCAAGGAGACAAGGGAAGTTGCTAGCTAGCATTAAACTTTTCTATAAAAAAACAATCAATCTTCACATAATCACTAGGTACTCAAGAACCATTATTTGTTGTGTGACGTTCAACGTTCTTTGGGCTCCCCATAATCATTGTACATGACTGGCAGACTACACATGGTTGATGATATTACTAGGTTAACTAGCTTGTCCTGCGTACTCAAGAACCATTATTTGTTGTGTGACGTTCAACGTTCTTTGGGCTCCCCATAATCATTGTACATGACTGGCAGACTACACATGGTTGATGATATTACTAGGTTAACTAGCTTGTCCTGCGTTGCATATAATCAATGCGGTGCCTGTTAATTTATCATCGAATCACAGCCTACTTCAACTTTGCCAAACGGGTGATGATATAACAAAAACGCATTCGCGAAAAGAGCACAATCGTTGCACAAATGTACCTAACCATAAATATCAATGCCTTTCTTAAAATAAATACACAGAAGTATATTTTATTAAACATGCATATTTAGTTAAAATAAATTAATGTTAGCAGGCAATATTAACTAGGGAAATTGTGTTACTTCTCTTGCGTTCAGTGCAAGCAGAGTCAGGGTATATACAACAGTTTGGGCTGCCTGGCTTGTTGCGAACTGTGTGAAGACCATTTCTTCCTAACAAAGACCGTAATTAATTTGCCAGAATTGTACATAATTATGACATAACATTGAAGGTTGTGCAATGTAACAGCAATATTTAGACTTAGGGTTGCCACCCATTCGATAAAATACAGAATGGTTCCATATTTAACTGAAATAATACAAGTTTTGTTTACAAAATGATAATTTACTGATTTGACCATGTTATTGACCAAAGGCTCTTATTTCTGTGTTTATTATATTATAAGTAAGTCTATGATTTGATATTTGATAGAGCAGTCTGACTGAGCGGTGGTATGCAGCAGCAGGCTCGTAAGCATTCGTTCAAACAGCACTTTACTGTGTTTGCCAGCAGCTCTTAGCAATGCTTGAAGCACAGCACTGTTTATGACTTCAAGCCTATCAACTCCCGAGATTAGGCTGGCAATACTGAAGTGCCTATAAGAACATCCAATACTCAAAGGTATATGAAATACAAATGGTACAGAGAGAAATAGTTGACGCGTCATAATTCTTATAATAACTACAACCTAAAACTTCTTAACTGGGAATATTGTAGAACTGGGAATATTGAACCACCAGCTTTCATATGTTCTCATGTTCTAAGCAAGGAACTTAAACGTTAGCTTTTTTACATGGCACATACTGCACTTTTACTTTCTTCTCCAACACTGTGTTTGAGCATTATTTAAACCAAATTGAACATGTTTCATTATTTATTTGAGACTAAATATATTTTATTTATTTATTATATTAAGTTTAAAGTGTTCATTGTTCATTCAGTATTGTTGTAATTGTCATTATTACAAATAATATCTATAAAAACCGTCCAATTAATCGGTATCGGCTTTTTTGGTCCTCTAATAATCGGTATCGGTATTGAAAAATCATAATCGGTCGACCTCTATTCTAAACAGCTTCAACCTCAAGCCATAAGACTCCTGAACATCTAATCAAATGTCTACCCAGACTATTTGCATTGCCCCCCCCCCCCCTTCTACGCTGCTGCTACTCTCTGTTATTATCTATGCATAGTCACTTTAATAACTTTACCTACATGTACATATTACCTCAATTACCTCGACACCAGTGCCCCGCACATTGACTCTGTACCGGTACCCCCTGTATATAGTTCTGCTATTGTTATTTACTGCTGCTCTTTAATTATTTGTTATTCTTATCTCTTACTTTTTTGGGGGGTATTTTCTTAAAACTGCATTGTTGGTTAAGGGAGTGTAAGTAAGCATTTCACTGTAAGGTCTTTCTATACCTGTTGTATTTGGCACATCTGACAAATACAGCAGGTAGCCTAGTTAGACTAGTAACCGAAAGGTTGAAAGTTCAAATCCCTGAGTTGACAAGGTAAAAATGAATGTCATTCTGCCCCTGAACAAGGCAGTTAACCCACTGTTCCTAGGCCGTCATTGAAAATAAGAATTTGTTCTTAACTGATTGCCTAGTTAAATTAAATTAAAATGTGGGTACTTTTTCCACCACTGCAACTAGGATATGTAACAAAAAAGGTCAGGTGAGTCCGTTCCACAACAACATAAAACCGACTGAGCTAGCTCAACCACTGTATGACTAGGATTAGCGTCATAGCTATTAGCGTCATAGCTAAAATCTGCCTGCCTGCCTACCCCTTCATCAGTGTTCAGGGAGTGTCTCCTCTCTGGGCTATTTATAACCATACAGTTATCAAGAGGGCCATTTTTTTTTTTTACAACAATAGTCATGTCTCAGATACCAAAAATACCAGACAATTCCTCTGGGATGATCACAGCAGAGTACATGCTGAACTACACAGAGGGCTGGAGATAGCAAAAGGCCCAGGTTCCAGTCATTGCAGCCCTTTCCCCCCCAGGTGACTCATGTTCTCCCTACAAAACTAAGTCAAAAACATTTATCAACATGGCATGTTAGTTCACAGAAGATCAGCAGAACCTGAGCTTGTTTCTCATTGTCACAGAAGTTCATGTCTGGACTTCACACCTGTTTAAGAACTGAGAGGTAGGAAGAGTCCTCCATTGTACAAACAACTCCCTTTCACATCTAACAGCTGTAGAATTTCAAGTGGTTTCTTGGCCTGACAAAGACATCTCCTTTACTGAGTCCATTTAGACACAAACAGTCTCACTATAACTAGTTGGGCTCTACATTTTTTCCTACTTTGTTTAGGGAGAACAAAACGAAAAGCCCTTTGCTCAGCAGTTGTCTTTGTGGTAGGGTAACTAAGAGCGAGTGAGAACAGTGTGCAAACATTTCAATGGTCCTCCACACAGCTGCTGTCTATGCATGTGTGGGAGAATACCACACCTAGGCCGACAAACAGCACCTCAAACGCATGAACACAGAGGAGCTTTGCTGAAAGGTATCCTGCCTTTAACTAAAGGGAAAGACAGGATACCGTTCTTTGTCAGGCTAAAATTATCCTTGATACTGACAGAATATCAGGTGGGGTTTGTGAGTGTATGAGTGACTCACTATGCAAAATAATTAATGAAAAACTCAACATTAACATTTTTTTAAATTGAATGACAATATCAAACCTGTGCTAACTGTTCAGCAAAAAAAGCTATTTAAACTTTGCACTTCAAAAGTCTAGAGAACATGAAAAGTTGCACAGCTGTTTTGCAACCTTTTGCAACCGTTTTTTCAGTCAGCTGCAAGGGTCAAAAGGTACATTGCTTTGCATTCAGGCACACTTATCCCCAAGCTACTGCTGCTGACAATGATGCATTGCTGATGAAGACTTTTCTTGCAACAAAAAGTGCATCCCTTTCACCCAGGCTGTGAAGGATGCACCACTCCTGACTAGGATACCTACTCTATCTACCTGCACCTGACCAACATGTCAACTTGTCAAACTGTCTGTGCAGACAGTTGCATGTGATCACACACACACTTCCACAAACACCAACCCTCCCCCTCTCTTCCACACACACACCCACTAACTAACCTCTCTCTCACACGCACACACACACACAGGCAGCTCTGGTGATTTGGTAATGGTCCGTTAGCGCAGGAAGTTGGCCTACTGTGATTTGATGGCAGTGATAAAGGCGTGAAGGGGCGTATCTAGCGACCCCACCTCTTATCTGCAGCCAGGCCAGATGTTGCCAGCTGGGGTCATCCAGAGCCTGGCAGGGTGGGCTCGCATGGGTTATGTCTTTGTGTGCATAACGTGTTTGAGTGTGTGTGTATGTAATGAGTGTTTGTGTGTATGAATCAGATTGTGTATGAATCTTGTGTGTAGGTGTGTGCATTGTGCATGTGAGTGTGTGTGACGATAGCGGCGGGGTGGCCACGACTCTGCCTCCTGTTGAGACTCGCTCCAGTGGGCTTGAGAAAGCAAGGCATGTGGGGGAGCCCGGAACAGGAACTAGAGGCCTGCAGGTCCAGGTGCACTACCTAAAGCAAGGCTACATGGGTGACAGCAGTAGCAGCAGCGGTCCCCACCCCGACTCTCTATCTTTCTCTCCCTCCCTGGTGCGCCACATGTAGGGAGTTTTTCCTAGCCACCGTGCTTCTTCACCTGCATTGCTTGCTGTTTGGGGTTTTAGGCTGGGTTTCTGTACAGCACTTTGAGATATCAGCTGATGTACGAAGGGCTATATAAAATAAATTTGATTGATTGATTGATGTATGCCAAGCCAACTCACCTTGATGCATACGGCCTATTTCCTTCGCTTACTCATGCAATTCCTATGTTACATAAATAAAGTAGCTTAATTGTGGCTGCGGGGTTAAATGGGATTTGAAGCTCTAATCAAGTGATTTAAAAAAAAAAAAAAAAAAAAGCTAAATGAAATTAAATGACATAAGTCACCGACTCGTGAATGATGGCTAGTTTTGAAAAGCAAAAGAAAATGTGTGCAAAATTTGTGCAACAAATATGGCGGCTTATTGAACATGAAAACTAGATGAAATATACCCAACTGGTGCATATTTCTTTGCGGTCACAGTTTCCAAACACATCTATTTTTTTGCTCAACACTGACCTTCTCATCGAGAACACACCTCATGTTTAACACTATACATAAATCCATGAGAATTCAGCGGCCATAACACTTCTCTGGAATGTTTAGATTGGCACATCTCTCTCACTTTCTCTCTCCAGACACACTGACCCTGGCATCACTTCAGAGCACAGCTGTCTCTGAGGTGGGCTGCAATCAATCCAACTCACTTCAGGCCAACACAATATTGGGCAACATAAGAGCCATCCTGGACTGTAACATTCAGGTAATCGTTTTTCCCCAGCAACATGATGTGCCGTCTTACCCAATTACTGGAGAATTCTGAGGAAACAGATCATCAGCATTTCTGTTGTAGCTGCTATGAAATCAAGCTATTGAAGACAACAATATCAAAGGACAGAGTGCTGTGTTGCTAGTGATGGATACAATGCATATGTTTGGTTATGCTTCAAGAAAAATACCACTTTTTTCAAATGACCAATTGCTCATGTGAAACCAGTTGAAGGTAATCGTATGGCTAGGGCTATGAAGATTAGGGTTTTAGAAAAAAAACACAATATCTCCATACTGGATGGGTGATATAAAATGTCAAAGCATCTTGTGATTTGCCAAATGTGACATGACACTTTTGCCACACACTATATGGCATGTCAGTTACTAATGAATGATGTTTAAAACATCTACAGTGGAGCAAAAAAGTATTTAGTCAGCCACCAATTGTGCAAGTTCTCCCACTTAAAAAGATGAGGCCTGTAATTTTCATCATAGGTACACTTCAACTATGACAGATAAAATGAGAAAAAAAAATCCAAATCACATTGTAGGATTTTTAATTTATTTATTTGCAAATTATGGTGGAAAATAAGTATTTGGTCAATAACAAAAGTTTATCTCAATACTTTGTTATATACCCTTTGTTGGCAATGACAGAGGTCAAACGTTTTCTGTAAGTCTTCACTAGGTTTTGTTGCAACACACTGTTGCTGGTATTTTGGCCCATTCCTCCATGCAGATCTCCTCTAGAGCAGTGATGTTTTGGGGCTGTTGCTGGGTAACATGGACTTTCAACTCCCTCCAAAGATTTGCTATGGGGTTGAGATCTGGAGACTGGCTAGGTCACTCCAGGACCTTGAAATGCTTCTTACGAAGCCACTCCTTCGTTGCCCGGGCGGTGTGTTTGGGATCATTGTTATGCTGAAAGACCCAGCCACGTTCATCTTCAATGCCCTTGCTGATGGAAGGAGGTTTTCACTCAAAATCTCACGATACATGGCCCCATTCATTCTTTCCTTTACACGGATCAGTCGTCCTGGTCCCTTTGCAGAGAAACAGCCCCAAAGCATGATGTTTCCACCCCCATGCTTCACAGTAGGTATGGTGTTTTTTGGATACAACTCAGCATTCTTTGTCCTCCAAACACGACGAGTTAAGTTTTTACCAAAAAGTTATATTTTGGTTTCATCTGACCATATGACATTCTCCCAATCTTCTTCTGGATCATCCAAATGCTCTCTAGCAAACTTCAGACGGGCCTGGACATGTACTGGCTTAAGCAGGGAGACACGTCTGGCACTGCAGGATTTGAGTCCCTGGCGGCGTAGTGTGTTACTGATGGTAGGCTTTGTTACTTTGGTCCCAGCTCTCTGCACGTCATTCACTAGGTCCCCCCGTGTGGTTCTGGGATTTTTTTCTCACCGTTCTTGTGATCATTTTGACCCGACGGGGTGAGATCTTCCGTGGAGCCCCAGATCAAGGGAGATTATCAGTCCTGTACGTCTTCCATTTCCTAATAATTGCTCCCACAGTTGATTTCTTCAAACCAAGCTGCTTACCTATTGCAGATTCAGTCTTCCCAGCCTGGTGCAGGTCTACAATTTTGTTTCTGGTTTCCTTTGACAGCTCTTTGGTCTTGGCCATAGTGGAGTTTGGAGTGTGACTGTTTGAGGTTGTGGACAGGTGTCTTTTATACTGATAACAAGTTCAAACAGGTGCCATTAATACAGGTAACGAGTGGAGGACAGAGGAGCCTCTTAAAGAAGAAGTTACAGGTCTGTGAGAGCCAGAAATCTTGCTTGTTTGTAGGTGACCTAATACTTATTTTCCACCATAATTTGCAAATAAATTCATTAAAAATCCTACAATGTGATTTTCTGGATTTTTTCTTCTTCTCATTTTGTCTGTCATAGTTGAAGTGTACCTATAATGAAAATTACAGGCCTCTCGCATCTTTTTAAGTGGGAGAACTTGCACAATTGGTGGCTGACTAAATACTTTTTTGCCCCACTGTATATAAGCCTTTATGGAGTTTATGAAGAATTCATTTAGCGTCAAAAGTTGTAGTCCGTTAAAAGTTGGACCGAAGTTCTACAGTATGCTTAAAGCACCTAATGGACCTAGCCTGTGCTAAATTAAGGGCTAGATAGCAGAATGGGACAACTTTCTGTTAGAGGAAACTACTGGACCCACAGACAACAAGATCAAGGTAAAAGATATGTGAATGGAGTCGGTGGTGAGAAAACAGTCAGTTAGATATGAGTGGCCTGTGAAGTGATAGCGAGCATTCTCAATAAGTGTCGGCTGGTGGGGGTCACTGTGAGAGTCGCCAGTCAGGCTATCCTGAGGAAGTCATTTTCCTCCCTCTTCACTGTTGGCAGAGGGAGGGAGTGAAGAGGGGGGAGGGGGAGGATGGGAAAGCTGCCGAATATTACTGTTAGTTTCCATGGTGACTGATGCAGCTGGGAAAGTTGAGCGCTCCGTCACGTGTGTGGGGCACGAGGATCTGTGCTGGACTGCACTGCTCCTCGCACACACACTAATACAAGTGTGCGCACACACACAAACACACACACACACACACACACACACACACACACACACACACACACCACACCAAGCGAGAGGACAGACAGATAGAGAGAGAGAGAGGAGCCTGTTCCTCCCTTTTCAAGAGGGGTCTTTCTCTTTTTCTCCCTCTGTCTCTCTCTCTGCTACTTCCTGTGGGAACTGAGCACCAAGCAGGCCCCCCACACACACAACACAGCTCCATGGCTCCCACTGGCCACAAATACTGGAGACTTTTCGCATATTGTTGGTCCACAAAGTTTCTATCTCCTATTACACCAAGTAACATACAGCGGCAAGACAAAGTATGTGATCCCTTTGGAATATACATGGATTTCTGCATAAATTGGTGATCAAATTAGACATGATCTTCATCTAAGTCACAACAATAGAAAAACAAAGTGTGCTTAAACTAATAACACACAAATTATTGTATTTTTCTTGTCTATATTGAATACATAATTTAAACATTCTCAGTGTAGGTTGGGAAAAAGTATGTGAACCCCAAGGCTAATGACTTCTCCAAAAGCTAAATGGAGTCAGGAGTCCGCTAACCTGGAGTCCAATCAACAAGACAAGATTGGAGATGTTGGTTAGAGCTGCCTTGCCCTATAAAAAACACTCTCAACATTTGACTTTGCTATCACAAGAAGCATTGTCTGATGTGAACCATGCCTCTAACAAAAGAGAAGACCTAAGATTGCCTCGAACATCTCAGAAGACCTAAGATTAAGAATTGTTGACTTGCATAAAGCTGGAAAGGGTTACAAAACAAAAGTATCTCTAAAAGCCTTGATGTTCATCAGTCCACAGTAAGACAAATTGTCTATAAATGGAGAAAGTTCAGCAATGTTGCTACTCTCCCTAGGAGTGGTAGGTGTGGCTGTCCTGCAAAGATGACTGCAAGAGCACAGTGCAGAATGCTCAATGAGGTTAAGAAGAATCCTAGAGTGTCAGCTAAAGACTTACAGAAATCTCTGGAACATGCTAACATCTCTGTTGACGAGTTTACGATACGTAAAACACTAAACAAGAATGGTGTTTATGGGAGGACACCACGGAAGAACCCACTGTGGTCCAAAAAAAACATTGCTGCACATCTGAAATTTGCAAAAGTGCACCTGGATGTTCCACAGCGCTACTGGCAAAATATTCTGTGGGCAGATGAAACTACAGTTGAGTTGTTTGGAAGGAACACACAACATTATGTGTGGGGGAAAAATGCACAGCACACCAACATCAAAACCTCATCCCAACTGTAAAGTATGGTGGAGGGAGCATCATGGTGTGGGGCTGCTTTGCTGCCTCAGGACCTGGGCAGCTTGTTATCATCGACGGAAAAATGAATTCCAAAGTTTATCAAGACATTTTGCAGGAGAATGTTACCAATTGAACCTCTGTCCACCAATTGAACTTCAACAGACGTTGGTTGAAGCAACAGGCCAACGACTCAAAACTGAGAAGTAAATCAACAACAGAAGAAAATACGCCTTCTGGAGTGGTCCAGTCAGAGTCCTGACCTCAACCTGATTGAGATGCTGTGGCATGACCTCAAGAGAGCAGTTCACACCAGACATCCCAAGAATATTGCTGAACTGAAACAGTTTTGTAAAGTGGAATGGTAAAAAAATTCCTCCTGACCTGTGTTGCAGGTCTGATCCACAACTACAGAAAAAGTTTGGTTGAGGTTATTGCTGCCAAAGGAGGGTCAACCAGTTATTACATCCAAGGTTTCGCATACTTTTTTCCACCCTGCGCTGTGAATTTTTACACGGTGTGTTCAATAAAGACATGAACACGTATCATTGTTTGTGTGTTATTAGTTTAAGCAGAACGTGTCTGTCTATTGTTGTGACCTTGATGAAGATCAGATCAAATTTTATGACCAATTTATTCAAAAATCCAGGTATTTCCAAAGGGTTCACATACTTTAGCTAGATTTTAGTAGCTAGATTTTAGCTCCGTTATTAGCTACTTTCACTAAGGTGGCAAACTGCTTCTAAGCATTTTATTGTGTAAACAGATAATGCTTATTTCGCTGTTGTTTCAGAGGCTCAAAGGAACTAAAATCAAGTATAGGAAGTAATTATACTTTCTTTCACATGTAGCATAACCAGTTGATACTTTGTGGCCAAGTCCCTTCTACTTTAATAAGCTAATGTACTGAATTCTGAGGCAGTGGCAATAACCAAAGGCATCAATTTTTATTTATTTTACCTTTATTTAACTAGGCAAGTCAGTTAAGAACAAATTCTTATTTTCAACGACGCCCAGGAACAACGGGTTAACAGCCTGTTCAGGGGCAGAACGACAGATTTGTATCTTGTCAGCTCGGGGATTTGAACTTGCAACCTTCCGGTTACAATTCCAACGCTCTAACCACTAGGCTAGTGACTGTCGTCACAAAATATCACAGACATGATGAAAAGTAAGAACAGAAGTATAATGTTCTCTGAGAGCCATGTGACTTGCTGCTTCATCACATGTGGCAACTGGACAGCAGAGTGTAGAAACAGCTGGGCAGAGTTGTATGAGAAAAAAGTGTGTGTGTGTGTGTGTGTGCATGAGTGAGAGATTGCTTGGTAGGGATTTAGAGCAGTTGGAAGGCATGTCGAGAAGGGCCTGTGCCACCGCCAAGGTATCAGCACAGACCCCAACAATCCCTGAGTTGACACTGGTCAGAAAACCATGACATCTTGTCACTCTCTGTTACGTGGAGCCAACGTTTCTTAGTCCCATAGCAACTAGATATTGCATTTTTTTCCTAGACTCTGGCAGGATAAAGCCTGGCCTCTGGCTTGAGGACAAATTCAGCTGCGGTCAGGGAAATCTGAGGCACACGGAAACTGGACGAGCAACTGCAGCAACGTAAAGAGACACAAATAAAATTAAGAAACAACGTCGATGAAAGTCATGTTTGACTAGCTCTGCTTGACGTAAAGCATCCAGCTCCATGAAGTTGAGGACTGTCTATCTCTGCATAATACTGCTTGAGTTATGTGGAAAAGACTTTTGCAGTGCCTATATCAGTCCAAATGGACTACCTGGTTATTCAATCCCTGACTCCATTGGGTGTGGTTCTCATCTAGAAAAAGCTGTCTGTAGTTCAAGCCAAGACATGCTGAAAGTAGAGGAAAGTGAAGGGTGAAAAGAGAGAGAGAGGGAAAGAGACAGCTGATCACGATACTCAGAGGGCAAACAATAACCTAAGGACATAATTACTTCAGGTTGTAGCTGTTCGTGTAGACACTTGAAAAAACAAGTGTCTACACTTTTTTCGGTAAAAAGCTGAGGGATAGGGCTGGAGAAATGTAACCACTCTCAAATTCATAGATAGAGCTATGGATGCAAGGACTGACCATCCTTGATATAAAAATTGTAGTTTCGCCATGTTTTGAGGCTATATAGTGTTTGTTTACATTTACTTTGTTTACAAACATTGGAGTGAAAGAACTTATATTTGGGGTTTTGATGGGATACGACAACTGAAATAAGCACGAGGCATTTCCAAGTTCTTCAAGAATCAATGGGTACAATCAAACAAACACTAATGAAAATAGCTAGTGTGCCAGCGTAAGTGCTAGCCTGATAGGTGTAGTCCAGCAAGGCAAGTCTGTATGTCAGTCAAAGCTGGCAGGGCTAAGGCTGCATTTACACAGGAAGCCCAATTCATATATTTTGCCGATAATTTGCATCTGATATCCATTGAATATTTTCCCTAATGTGTAAACAGCAAAAAAACACATAGAATCTGATCGTTTGATGTCAGATTTACACCACCTCCATATGTGGATCTGAATCCTGATACAAACCTGATCCTATGTGACCTCTGTCTGTACGCTCTGATTTTCTTGCACATGACCTGCTGTTAACATGACAGCCCAAAATTAAAAAAAAAAAAACAGTGACAGGAATTGAGCATTGCATCTGTGTGCTACTTCAGAGGCTACATCAATGTGGATGTGCAAATCTGATATGGGTCACATGTAAAACTGAGTGTGGACAATCAGAAAAAAAGATTGAAAATAGAAAGAAAAACAGATTTGGGTTTTTAGGGTGGCTGTGTAAACACAGCCTTTGTGATCCATACAGACACACACTAAACAGGCAATTAATTGATTTAATTAATAAGAAGGGCCCATACAGCAAAGCAGTGATTGTAGTGGTGAGATGTAGGCTATCAGTGCTTTTTCTGTAGGTTCACCCACTAAACCTCTGCCAATGAGCACACTGAAACATGCAGACTAAAGCTGGTGATCGTCAGCTGACCGAACAGAGTAAAGCCAGTGTTGAAGAAGAGCTTCACTCAGCCAGCACACCCCTGCTATCTTTAAGGACCTTAATGATGTAACAAAGTGGCAGTTGAAAAGTTTAGCGCTAGTAATCATGCAAAGCTTAAAATGAACACATTTCTGACTATCGCCTCAGAGTAAAATGGACTGTGACCCTTGGTTGGAAAAGGGATCCCCTTTATTAACAGCCTAACCTAACGTAGCCTGAGCGGCGTTTCTTTCTTTCTGGTCCTGACGAGAAAAATATTTTAAAAAATGTAGGGGGGGGTTCTCTTCTGCACTGTTCAACCAATCTAGTAAATGTGGAGGAGGAGTTAAGATGGAGTGTCGTCTTGTTAACATCCAAACGCGGTAGTCGTGTCACAGGCTCTTTCCATTTCCCCTGAAAACCAGATGCTTCCGATTTCCCCGACCCTGTTGAGGGTGCTCACTGCCTGACAAGGCATGCAAGGTTTTGTGAGATCTACTTCATATTTTGGTGCTGTAGAAGCATTGACACATGGCCACATCAACAAAATGACTGGATTGAACTACTCTTCTTATTAGCTTAATAGCCTTTGACTTTCTTAAAGTAACTGTCCAGTGTTTGAAGATTTCTATGATATACAGGGCCTTGCAAAAGCATTCATCCCCCTTGGCATTTTTCCTATTTTGTTGCATTACAACTTGTAATTGAAATAGATTTTTATTTGGATTTCATGTAATGGACATACACAAAATAGTCCAAGTTGGTGAAGTGGAAAAAAAATTACTTGTTTAACAATTTTTATTTTATTTTTATAATAAGAAGAAAAGTGGTGTGTGCATATGTTTTCACCCCCTTTGCTATGAAGCCCCTATATAAGATCTGTTGCAACCAATTACCTTCAGAAGTCACATAATTAGTTAAATAAAGCCCACCTGTGTGCAATCTAAGTGTCACATGATCTGTCACATGATCTCAGTATATGTACACCTGTTCTAAAAGGCCCCGGAGTCTGCAACACCACTAAGCAAAGGGCACCATCAAGCAAGTAGCACCATGAAGCCCAAGGAGCTCTCCAAACAGGTTTAAGACAAAGTTGTGGAGAAGTACAGATCAGTGTTGGGTTATAAAAAAAATATCTGAAACTTTGAACATCCCACGGAGCACCATTAAATCCATTATTAAAAAATGGAAGGAATATGGCACCACAACAAACCTGCCAAGTGAGGGTCGCCCGCCAAAACTCATGGACCAGGCAAGAAGGGCATTAATCAGAGAGGCAACAAAGAGACCAAAGATAACCCTGAAGGAGCAGCAAAGCTCCACAGCGGAGATTAGAGTAGGAACACTTTAAACTGTGTCCATAGGTGTCCATAGGAACACTTTAAACTCCACAGAGCTGGGCTTTATGGAAGAGTGGCCAGAAAAAAAAACTGTGCTTAAAGAACAAAATAAGCAAACGTTTGGTGTTCACCAAAAGGCAAGTGGGAGACTCCCCAAACATATGGAAGAAGGTACTCTGGTCAGATGAGAATAAAATGAGACTAAAGCTATGTCTGGCCAAATCCAACACCTCTCATCATCCCGAGAACACCAATGTTTTTCATCGGCAGGGACTGGGAAACTGGTCAAAATTGAAGGAATGATGGATGGCACTAAATACAGAGAAATTCTTGAGGGAAACCTGTTTCAGTCTTCCAGAGATTTGAGACTGGGATGGAGGTTCACCTTCCAGCAGGACAATGCATACTGCTAAAGCAACATTTGAGTGGTTTAAGAGGAAACATTTAAATGTCTTGGAATGGCCTAGTCAAAGCCCAGAACTCAATCCAATTGAGAATCTGTGGTATGACTTAAAGATTGCTGTACACCAGCGGAACCCATCGAACTTGAATGAGCTGGAGAAGTTTTGCCTTGAAGAATGAGCAAAACTCCCAGTGGCTAGATGTGCCAAGCTTATAGAGACATACTCCAAGAGACTTGCAGCTGTAATTGCTGCAAAAGGTGTCTCTACAAACAATTGACTTTGGGGGGGTGAATAGTTATGCACACTCAAGTTCTGTTTCTTCCGTCTTATTTCTTGATTGTTTCACAATAAAAAATATTTTGTATCTTCAAAGTGGTAGTAGACATGTTGTGTAAATCAAATGATACAACCCCCCAAAAAATTCATTTTAATTCCAGGTTGTAAGGCAACAAAATAGGAAAAATGCCAAGGGGGTGAATACTTTCGCAAGCCACTGTATCACCTATTATTAATTACAATATAAGTGAAAAAGTTTTCCTTCCAAGAGATGGTAATCCATCCCAAACCACTCATTCCTATGAGTAACAATGTTTAGCAGTAACTCATAGTATCTTCACTCCAAAACCCAAAAGACTTACAAGGGTGATTTTATCTAAGTTGTTCCTTGGCCTAGCTCATACGGCCAGCAAGTTAATCTTAGGTCTCCACTGAGGATGACAATACACACCTGTGCACAGTCTTATCTGCTGATAATCATCTCAGCACAAGGAGGGTCCACCATCACGGCACCAGACACCCAAGCTTTTGTTTGAGACATAAAAATAAAAAAAACATTTACCCCCATTCCATTTCAGACAGGTGTTAAAATGACAAAGGCTTTCGCCATCCTGGCGTCAAGAAATGACAAAAAAAAGAGGTTATTAAATAAACCACCACTGGCAAAGCATTTTGTGTATGATAGGTTACATTTCAGATGCCCATTTGTAGCAAACTTCCTGTATCACTTATTTGATGAGTGGTTTGTATTCATGGATGCCAAGGGAAGCCAGGCTTCCTCAAAACATTTTATTTCTTTATTTATCATTAAATCATGTATTTTTCGTCTCTCTGTGTTTCATCATTTTCCTTCCAATTCGCAAGTGGCTGAATGTATCAGAGGAGAAAGCATCCGAACGAGGGAAACAGTGCCCCTCTGTCTCTACGTGTAGGCCATCTATCTGAAACTGTCTGGTCTAAACGAGTATGACATTGTTGCCGCCCGTAGCATTGAGGCAAGGGAAACCAGCGAGCATCTGGCCTCCCTTGAAAAAAAAAGTATAAAGAATTTGCCAATCAGAGATGAGCTAAACTGAGTGAGCTCAACAGAGAATGGTCCAGTGAATGTGTAAAGTGTAGCCAGCTTTGATTTGGAGTCACTCCTATCAAATCCCATTGAGAGCATACGTCATTGACAGTAAAACTTGAATTGTTGCATATCGTTGTGTTGTTGTCCTCCAGTGGCTAGCTAGCTAAAATGATCCCTTTCCTAAATTAGCCATGAATGGAAATAGGGATTTGGACTTGTGGTTTTAGTTCATTCTCTGTACTGACCAATGACTATAACGGTGATTCTGATCCAACCATAAATTCATACATTGTTGTGCCTCTGGCCTGAGAGGATGGAAGTTCAACATGTAGCTAGATGTAGAAGGCTAATGCTAACGAGCTAATGTTACACATGAATGGAAGTTAGGCTAGCGAACAAGCATTTTAGTCAAGTAGCCTATGACAACAAAAATATAAAAGTGTGTACTGTATGACAGAGTGATCGTCAGCATAAAAGAGAGGAGGAAGGCATTGCCGTTTCTCTACAAGTACAGTGAGTCAACATTTTTCTACTTGCACGAACGTACACGCACACACACAGAAATCAGAACAATGGACAGCCACATCATATTTAGTTTACAATTTAGTTTGCACTAAATTGTTTTTGGTGTCATTTAGTTGTCACTGTATTAAACTAAGCAGAGGTGATTTGATGATGTTGAAATATTGAAGTTGAAATGGTGCTGGAAAAGTGAAGGCAGCTCGTGTTTTCTTTGCGACTTGCAGTAACTCTGTGGTTCTAAATCAATAGTTGTTTAGTGGTCCGAAAATGTTGGAAACATTAACTTGCTTGACCATGCTGTAGCTCATGTAACTAACTGTCTGTCACTGTACATGCAATATTCTTTGTGGACTTCACTGGACAGAGGTTGCTATCCGGGTTTCTGATAAAACAAAGGTGTGGTTGAATTTATTCTGCCGATTAATCTGCCGATTTTTAAAAATGTATTTGTAATAATGACAATTACAACCATACTGAACGAACACTTATTTTAACTTAATATAACGCATAAATAAATGTAGCCTCAAATAAATAATGAAACATGTTCAATTTGGTTTAAATAATGCAAAAACAAAGTGTTGGAGAAGAAAGTAAAAGTGCAATATGTGCCATGTAAGAAAGCTAACGTTTAAGTTCCTTGCTCAGAACACGAGAACATATGAAAGCTGGTGGTTCCTTTTAACATGAGTCTTCAATATTCCCAGGTAAGAAGTTTTAGGTTGTAGTTATTATAGGAATTATAGGACTATTTCCCTCTATACCATTTGTATTTCATTAACCTTTGACTATTGGATGTTCTTATAGGCACTTTAGTATTGCCAGTGTAACCGTATAGCTTCCGTCCCTCTCCTCGCTACTCCCTGGGCTCGAACCAGGAACACAACAGCCACCCTTGAAGCAGTGTTACCCATGCAGAGCAAGGGGATCAACCACTCCAAGTCTCAGAGCGAGTGATATTTGAAACGCTATTAGCGCGCACCCCGCTAACTAGCTAGCCATTTCACATCGGTGACACCAGCCTAATCTCAGAAGTTGATAGGCTTGAAGTCATAAACAGCGCAATGCTTGACGCACAACGAAGAGCTGCTGACAAAACGCACTAAAGTGATGTTTGAATGAATGCTTACGAGCCTGCTGCTGCCTAACACCGCTCAGTCAGATACTTGTATGCTCAGTCAGATTATATGCAACGCAGGACACGCTAGATAAACTAGTAATATCATCAACCATGTGTAGTTAACTAGTGACTATGATTGATTGTTTTTTACAAGATAAGTTTAATGCTAGCTAGCAACTTACCTTGGCTTACTGCATTCGCGTAACAGGCAGTCTCCTTGTGGAGTGCAACGATAGGCAGGTGGTTATAGCTTTGGACTAGTTAACTGTAAGGTTGCAAGATTGGATCCCCCTAGCTGACAAGGTGAAAATCTATCGTTCTGCCCCTGAACGAGGCAGTTAACACACCGTTCCTAGGCCGTCATTGAAAATAAGAATGTGTTCTTAACTGACTTGCCTAGTTAAATAAAGATGAAATAAAGGTGTAAAAAAATCGGCCAAATCAGTGTCAAAAAATACCCATTTCCGATTGTTATGAAAACTTGAAATCGGCCCTAATTAATTGGCCATTCCGATTAATCGGTCGACCTCTAGACATGACTAAACTACATTCAGAACAAACATGTTCTAACATAGTCATAACACTGTCACAGAACCGAACATGTTCTAACATAGTAAAACAATGTAACAGAACCAAACATGTTCTAACATAGTCAAAACATTGTAACAGACCCTCTGCTCAAACAAACAGGGCCCTTGATGCTGTAATTTGTCAAGGGCGTAGAATGACAGGGAGGCTCAGCTCATTCCCATTCTGCACCGCTCTGGCCAGCGGCTCTGTCAAGAAGGGCTGGTGGCCTGGCCGGGCTGACAGACATTGTTTATCAGTGATGTCACCACTTCCCGTGAGGGCGGGTGGGGGGTGAAAATACCCAGATCAGCTAAACTCAGTGACAAAGAGCAAAGAGAGCCAGTCGCATGTCCCAGCCTTCATCAGTCATTCAAGCATGATACTTCCAACAGGCCCTGGACACCCTGGCCCTCTGTGGCAGTCAGTCATAGACATACAACCATAAGAGGTTTTCTGGCAATGAAACAAACTATACATATCAATAGTGCTCCGATATTCAACTGACAAAGGGCAATCCATTTGGTCTGTTTTAGTGTAATCAATATCTTAATTAAAAGATCAGTCTGTCAAATACAGTGAGGATCTCTAGACCTAAAATAAGACTTAGTGCGTTGCATGCAGGGTGTGGGAAATTCAGTTGAATTACTGTATCACTTACGTACTGTCCAAAACCATATTTGAATCTTTACTAACCTACATGATTGATTTGCTGCTTTCAACCAAAATGAAATGGAAATAAAACACTCATGCTCTTCTGTTGTGGACCCTCTGGAGAAATTTTTGGACAACCAAAAGGGGCCCAAAGTAGTAAACACTTCACAATAATAGGCAGGGACTCCAACAAAGCCGGAGCAGTGCTGCTCCACTGTGCTGGTGCTCTCTCCTTAAGCAGAGGCGATGGGCTAAGCATACAGAGGAGATGATGATCATGATGACCCTGCTTCCTGGCTTGGCCTATCAGCTCATGGCTGTATCCGGCCCTGGGTAGTGCATGTTTTCCTGGGAGCCTGCAAGAGTCCCTGCTTAATGCAGGGTTGTGCTGGGAGGTGGAGGAACTCATCTGCCTGGGCACCATGAAGGAACTCCACCCACTAGCATGCCTTTATACAAGTGGGCACCAGAGGTAGGATATACCGGCGCCACTGCCAACACAAAGGGCTTTTGGCTATAGGCAAACCACTGAAAATGTGCATAACCCACAGCGTTTTATAGGGGGCATGGTTGGATCGTTTAGAATGTTGATAATATTCCTCTAGTAAAGGTCAATGCATTTGGCCGATTCCAGCGTTATAGATGTTACATTTGCACGCAAAATCCCAACTTGTCTCATAGAATGGACAAACAAAATATAAATGAAACTGTTGATGTGTGTGTCTATAGTACACCTTGGGGGGAGTGTATATCCCAAAAAGCGGACTTGTAAATATTAGCATGTTGGAGAAATAAAGCAAATAAGAGGTGCTATGGATGTTACATGAAATGGATAAGCTTTTTGAGAAGAATGAACATATTCAAAAGTCTGTGAATTTGTCTTAGGTCAAAACATGGATAGCCATTTCGAAGGTAAGGATTGGCTGCACATAAAAATTATCATTTTAAAAAGATTGTCATTCCCATTAATACTTTAGGGAGGAAAAACTACTGTTATGGATGTTACAACCTCTGTTATGGATGTCACAGTCTGAAATAGACATTCAAATCTTAAAGATTTCTTGAACAAAATCTACAGTATCATAAAACATTTGTTATCATCTGAAATGTTTCTCAAATGTAGTATTGTAAACTTAAGATTTTCATGCTCCGGTGACTTTCCCACAATATAGCCCTTTTTTTTTTAGCAAATCAGCTTGAAGCAGGTTCTTGGGGCCTGGGACATGGCATTATCACATGTAATATATATATATATAATTCTATAAAAAGTAGAATATCAAAGCTGTAAAACATGATCCTAAATATAAACCATAAACTTAGGGAATACCATTGGTGTTTAATATGAGGATTTCAGCATTAATTACCTAAATTACTGAATATTCCGGAAGTTTTGCAAGCCTGAGTACCTTGACCTCTGGAAAACCGCATGACATGATCATGAAACCAGAAGCTACAGTCCTGGAAATAAAAATGTGATTGGCTTGGTGATACAAAAACATCAGATGCAAGCAAAACAATGTGAAGGAGGCAGTCGTTGCACAACAACTGTGCAAAAAGATAATAGCTTAATCTTGTTATCTGTATACAGATTATAGAGGTTAAAGACATCAAAACACTATTTGACTTTTGAGGCCAATCATGAGTGCCTCTAGCTTTTGTCTTTCCTTAGAAGAGTGTAGAGACAGTGGAGTGTCAAGATGGTACAAATAAATGAAGTACTGTGAATGTGCTGGAAACAAAACTGCTGAAATAAATGTATTTTCCATTCCCTGACATTTAGGCTAGGAAAGTGCAATGAAAGGAAGGCCAGCCGAAGCATTCGAGACTGGCACCAATGGAAAAAATGTACAACAGTTCTGAAAAATCCAAATGCTTTTGGGTTTAAGAAGACTCCATTTCATTCCAAAATTCCTTGTCATGACACAAATACGATGTCAAGAGCAAAGGAGGCATGGCTGTCTACTCTCCTATAGCATGTTTTGTTGTTGTCCAGATATGTTGGTGGGTTTATTCGATGGGGCAGACTATTCATGTTTCAAATAGGAATATATTAGACAGAGCTGCATGACTCTTTATTCCACATGATAGAGTGTAGTTTCTGTATTGTATTGTTTCTGAATTGTAGTTTCTGCATTGTATTGTTTCTGAATTGTAGTTTCTGCATTGTATTGGTAGCCTAGCAGTTGGAGCATTTAGGTAGCCTAGCAGTTGGAGCATTGGGTCAGGTAGCCTAGCAGTTGGAGCATTGGGTCAGGTAGCCTAGCAGTTGGAGCATTGGGTCAGGTAGCCTAGCAGTTGGGAGCATTGGGTCAGGTAGCCTAGCAGTTGGGAGCTTTGGGTCAGGTAGCCTAGCAGTTGGAGCATTGGGTTAGGTAGCCTAGCAGTTGGGAGCTTTGGGTCAGGTAGCCTAGCAGTTGGGAGCATTGGGTCAGGTATCCTAGCAGTTGGGAGCTTTGGGTCAGGTAGCCTAGCAGTTGGGAGCATTGGGTCAGGTATCCTAGCAGTTGGGAGCTTTGGGTCAGGTAGCCTAGCAGTTGGGAGCTTTGGGTCAGGTAGCCTAGCAGTTGGGAGCATTGGGTCAGGTAGCCTAGCAGTTGGGAGCATTGGGTCAGGTAGCCTAGCAGTTGGGAGCTTTGGGTCAGGTAGCCTAGCAGTTGGGAGCATTGGGTCAGGTAGCCTAGCAGTTGGGAGCATTGGGTCAGGTAGCCTAGCAGTTAGAGCTTTGGGTCAGTAACCGAAAGGTTGTTTGTTTGAGTACCTGGTGAAAAATCTGTTAATGAGCCCTTGACCAAAGCACTTAACCCTAATTTGCTCCATGGGCGCCATATTACAATGGCTGACCCTGTAAAACAACACATTTCACTGCACCTATATGTGACAATAAATTAAATATATATTTTTTTAGTTTTCTGGTTTGGTTTTGAGCTCTTGACACAGTAGCACCTGTTAATGTCCTCTCCCCTCCCCTTCTCGATAAACAGATGACTTAAAGTTGAATAAACTCCAGTACAAGACTCAACATGAATCTTTACACACCCACACCAAACTGAGTTGGGCACAGATTCCAGGTTATCAGGTTATCCAAAGGAAGTCCTCTTCATCCACGGGGCAGCAGGTAGCCTAGTGGGTAGCGCATTGGACTAGTAACCGGAAGTTTGCAAGATCGAACACCCAAGCTGGCATGGTAAAAATGTTGTTCTGCCCCTGAACAAGGCAGTTAACCAACTGTTCCTAGGCAGTCACTGAAAATAAGAATTTGTTTTTAACTGACTTGCCTAGTTAAGTAAAATAAGAAGTGCACAGGCTACTGTCACCACTCAAATCCCTGTGCTTTGCTATCCACTTTCACTGAAGGACAGCACATAGAATACCCATAATAGAATACCCATATCATATTTGGTATATGACATTTCTAGGATTTACAAGACATGCAATAATGTTCCTGGTACTAAGGCAGCAATAATTGAATAGGAGATGCCCCACACGGAGCATATCGTATTACTTATGGAGCAAATCAGACTAATCTAATCACAATAGAAAGGGGGAAAAAAGGGGTTCGAAAACAAACAACAACTTATTTGGTCCCGAGGGGTATACTACAAAGCGAGATCAATGATTCAGCTAGCCCAATAATGGACTAAAGGAGACTAACGTCACTCCTTGTAGTCCAAGGACCTTACATGCTCTGTTAAAAGGCGAATTGTCTCTCGCAACCAAAACAGCCATCTAAACGTGAATCAATTCTCAATGTCGGTAGGGTTCTAGAAACATTAAAAAACGCCCTATACTTTTATATCACATCAACATTAATTTCACAAATGCAAAATATAAACTTACTGTACACTAATTTAACCAGTTTTAACACAGAAGGTAGTTCGCATCTTTGAATGGGCTATGACTTAGCCAGCTAGCTTCCCAGAACATTCTGAAATAACTATGTATTGTTTAGGATGAGCATTAAATGGACATGGTCTAATGGATTCAACAACCAAAAACATATATCTAAGTTTAGCTTTCTTAATTAACCAGAAAATCAATAGTATTTTATTTATCAAAGTTAGCTGGCTCACTCGTTGATCCCGCTTTGTAGTACACCTCTGGCCTGAAAACATGACATGGCCAGATCACATTTTGTGCATAGCTAGTCTACATGACAATATACTGCTGGCCACAAAATACCAATACATAGCCTTGCGAAGGGAGGGACAAATACAACTGCAAAAGTGAAATGACATTGATTGCGACGCCCGTATAGGAGTTGAGCTACATCGTGGTTTTTAGATATGATTTACCTTTCAGGGAGTGTTGACTGTATGCCGCTCATTGGGCTTCCGTTATGTGTTTTTCCCCGACGTAGGCTTTTTTTTATCCAACTAGCATTTTTACCAAAACGACAACCTCTGTATTTTGGAGAATGACTACGTCTTGACCTTTTCAATGTCCGTCCAAGAGCGTTCCACAACGATAAAAAATATTTGAATCCATTAAAATAAGAACATATACATGGGCTATTCCACAATGTAGACTTGAATTCGTTGGCTTATTTTGTTTATTCCAGCTATTGATGTAAAAAATGTGGCCAGAGAGAGATATCAGAGGTAAGTATAAACATGTTCTTCTTTAAAACCATTACAGGGGCGTGCATGAAATAACGCAGTTACATTGATAACACTGAATATGGTGAAATGTTCCGAGAAAATAAAAAGTTAACCTCTCAATATCTTCAGGAGAAACATTAAATGCGAACACATTGTAGCCTGGGCATCGCCTGCCGCTGTCAGCAATAGTCTTTGTCAATGGACCACCGGGAAAATATTAGCAGACTGGCAACATATTTGTTTCCATGAGAAATGCCACTTCACAAAGTTACTCCTTTGAACAATATCTTGACAAGACTCGTCCTTGATCGTCGAGAAGACTCCTGGTCATAGTTTTCCTTTAATTAAGTTATCGCAAATGAAGCTTGGCTTCTTTCGAGTGTCCCTTATTTTTCCTTCCGAAATGTTTTCATGGTAACATTCCCAATTCGCCCCTAATGTTATCCCAGACGAAATTGGTCTTTCATGCCACGAATAATTTCCTAAACTTTGACAACAATGAAAGTGATCCTCGCCGCGTTCTAAAGGTTTTCCGAATCCCCAGTTAATTTACATGAGTGATCTTCACTTTCGAACAGGCCTCTCGTTCTTTACTGTACTGTAGTGCGGATGGAAAAAGGAAACGCTTTCCCACCCACACCCCCCAAAAGGGGGAAAAAAAGCTCCTTTCCTCTTGTCCGCACACAGCATTCGTAACAGCAACTTTTGAAAGCAACACACGGATCTCGACAAATTCCGTTTTCAGTAGCCTAACGTTATTTCCTATTTGACTACTTTTAATGGAATTACATGCATTGAAACTCAAACGAAAGAGTACATTTTCGGAATAGAACTTTCAAAACGCTGTCAGCAGCTAGTTTGGCTGGCCAGCAAATGGGATCGTCATGATTCTAAAGAAAATGCTAAAATACAGACCAGTAGATGGCCAATGTATTGCACATGATTTATCCAACGGATACATTAAATAAATGTTTATTCAGCTATTAATTTTGAGGTTATTCAGGATTACTCATCAGAGCACACCGTTTAAAGTAATTTTTCCAACAATTGTTTACAGACTTTCTATTTAATTTATAATTCACTGTATCACAATCCCAGTGGGTCAGAAGTTGACTGTGCCTTTAAACAGCTTGGAAAATTCCAGAATATGATATCATGGCTTTAGAAGATTCTGATAGGCTAATTGACATCATTTGAGTCAATTGGAGGTGTACCTGTGGATGTATTTCAAGGCCTACCTTCAAACTCAGTGCCTCTTTGCTTGACATCATGGGGAAATCAAAAGAAATTAGCCAAGACCTCAGAAAAAAATGTAGACCCGGGTAAGTCTGGTTCATCCTTGGGAGCAATTTCCAAAGGCCTGAAGGTACCACGGTCATCTGTACAAACAATAGTACGCCAGCATAAACACCATGGGACCACGCAGCCGTCATACCGTGTTCTGTCTCCTAGAGATGAACGTACTTTGGTGCGAAAAGTGCAAATCAATCCCAGAACAACAGCAAAGGACCTTGTGAAGATGCTGGAGGAAACAGGTACAAAGTATCTATATCCACAGTAAAACAAGTCCTATATCGACATAACCTGAAAGGCCGCTCAGCAAGGAAGAAGCTACTGCTCCAAAACTGCCCTAAAAAAGCCAGACGACGGTTTGCAACTGCACATGGGGACAAATATCGTACTTTTTGGAGGAATGTCCTCTGGTCTGATGAAACAAAAATAGAACTGTTTGGCCATAATGACCGTCGTTATGTTTGGAGGAAAAAGGGGGAGGCTTGCAAGCCAAAGAACACCATCCCAACTGTGGAGCACGGGGGTGTCAGCATTATGTTGTGAGGGTGCTTTGCTGCAGGAGGGGCTGGTGCACTTCACAAAATAGACGGCATCATGAGGAAGGACAATTATGTGGATATATTGAAGCAACATCTCAAGACAGCAGTCAGGAAGTTAAAGCTTGGTTGCAAATGGGTCTTCCAAATGAACAATGACCCCAAGCATACTTCCAAAGCTGTGGCAAAATGGCTTAAGGACAACAAAGTCAAGGTATTGGAGTGGCCATCACCAAGCCCTGACCTCAAAAGTTAAACAATTTAAAGGCAATGCTACCAAATACTAGTTGAGTGTATGTGAATTTCTGACCCACTGGGAATGTGATGAAAGAAAGAAAAGCTGAAATAAATCATTCTCTCTACTATTTTTCTGAAATTTCACATTCTTAAAATAAAGTGGTGATCCTAACTGACCTAAGACAGGGAATTTTTACTAGGATTAAATGTCAGGAATTGTGTAAATCTGAGTTGAAATGTATTTGGCTAAGGTGTATGTAAACTTCCGACTTCAACTGTGTATATGTATAGATAGATACCGTAGGTTATACAAGTATTAGGCCTAAATGACTCAAGTCTGAAGCGCTTTAGGCTATAGGCATAATTTGAGCACAAAATCCTTTGTTAATCATTTATAGCATCATACATTCTACATGACAGTCTGTTTTGTGGTGTATTCTATACACTGAAAATAACTAATGGTATTCCCTCCTTTGTCTCCCTTATCCATGAGCAGAGGATTTTATGTCTGGTAATGTATCAGACTTTCCACATCCTTGTCCATGCTATGGGCTAATCTAAGCACTTGGTCATTAGTCACGGTATAGCCTAGGCCTACCTGCTTAATAAAGCACTTTATCTGGCTGCATAACATACTATAATAAAATAAATTATCTCATCACAAATTAAAATCAATCAGGATTAGTTATTGGTTGTTACAGTCTCATTCATTATTTAGTCATAATATAACCAAGGTGGAGTGTAGAGGAACTTCCATCAGTGCAATTTCAATCTTGGGGGCACACTTCCTCATGACGCTCTTGGAAACAAAACATTAGCATATACTGTCACCCAGAGGACATATAATGTATTGCAAAACCAATTTAAAAATAGTTGCAATAGCAGTATATTAGTGAGACTTGCCTCGGCAGTCACACTTTAAATATTGTACAATATTGACCATACCAGCATATGATCGAAGTACAGCTTAGTTTTGGTTACTGATCCATGTAAACTGTGATGCAAGGATCAACTTTTTAACTTTAAGCAGCACACACAAACATCTAGTTCAAGCACAACAACATGGTCCAGAAAACCATATTGAATACCAAGTCTGATAATAGCATGATTTGTTTGTCAGTTTAAATTAGAAATAGTTTGAAATGTGAAATATTTAATTTGTCAAAACTAAAACACATTGACAAGGTATTAACTAACTTCACTGAGGTAGACAAAATGTTCCATCCTTTTAGCATTCCTATGAGATTACAATAAAAGATGTGCGCTAGAGTTTGTATTCAAACCACTTCAGTGCCACCGACATCAAACACTGATGTCAAACACTCCCTGTGAGGGAGTTCCACAATTAAAGTCAAAATGGGGTAGAGCTGCATTTGTACAAATGTTGATCAATTGTTCATCAGACATCAAACTCATCAGTTCACCATCAGCAAGTGGACGGACGCAATATCGCAGAGCAGCATCCAACTTGTACTGTAGTTCAGCCACCAAGGGTAAAAGCTGATATACACCAGGGAGACTGCTACTGCCTGCCAAAATATTTGAAAAACATTTTGTAGTTAAATATGCATTGGAACACACTGCCCAGGCTACAGCAGCTTATTTGCATTTCACGTCTGTTTTCGTGTGGGGAAAGAGCCCTAAGGATCTGATAGTTTCACACCCCTGAGCCAATCTCAGACCTCCATCCCAGATTTTCATATTGAACCTGGTTAGATGCCTACCGCTCACAACCACACAGCAGGTGATCCCTGGAACACAATGTCGGGACTGCAGCTGACGGTCGCCCAATGTGTCTCAGATTAAATACCTCCACCCCAGTCACCTCACTCTTCACTCAGTCTTCCCTGTGTGTCCATTCACCTCTCCCAACTTGCACATCTCATGCCACCTCTTGTACTTTGTCCTGCTTTTCTTGCAGGCAAACTTGGCAATGTCCACCATGAAGACCCAGGCCAGTGTGTACATGGCCAGGCCCCCTCCCTTCATGATGAGGCTGGGCCGGGGAGAGGTGAGCTCACAGTAGAGCATCATGCCACCAACGCCTACACGCACCAGGGCAAAGAGCAGGATAAAGAGCAGATCCACCGCGTCCCCCCACAGGCTGTCGTAGCGGCCCACCTGCCGGAGGAACCAGCGGGCCTGCAGCAAGGGGTTGGTGATCTCGCTGCCGAAAATCACGGCACATGTCTCCACTGCCGACTTGCCCAGGCCCAGCGCCAACAGGATGCCTGCGATGCTCATGGTGTGGTGGGCCAGCATGACAGGACCCTCGGTGCGGACGCAGATGCACCAGCCAAAGTCGAATAGGAAGTAGCCCAGACTAACCACCAGGGCCAGGATCTGGAGCGGGGTGTTCTCTGTACCTGAGGTCACAAACGGGACAGGTCAGTTAGTCAAGGTCAATCTCATGCTGCAATTCAAATAGTTGCCATGTATACTGAAATAAATCGAAACTTAATACACCTGCATGCTTTGCAGTAACACACATCCAAACCTCACCTGCATGTGTTAAAGGCCAGGGCCCATCGATGAAGCTAATGTATGCAGTAAGACATACTATGAGGATCCCATGTGTCAGTGTCACCAGCCTGCAGTTCCACTCCTTGCCCCGCTGGCCATTCAGGTAACAGAATGCAAAGTAGAGTGAAATCCAGCCAATCAGGCAGCAGCACACCTCCAAAAGTATCATTGTTGTTGCTGTACAGGGGAAACCAGAGTCAACTTGACATTACTATGTCAAACAGAGGCAATGTCATATCTAGGCATACACTAGTATAATCTCCTATTTAGTTTTATCCCCCAATAGCCTAAGCTACATAATATTCATATCACATAATTAAAATATTTAGTATTCATATTTTACAGTCATTGTTACATTTTGTTAAGTAACTAGGGCTACAAGGTGTCAATTGTAGTCAGAGAACAGGCTTATTAGTTCAATGCTTATGCTATGTAATTTCAAATCATGTACCATATGTCACACTTTTTTGCTCCAAAACCTAGGCTTTCTTAAGAATATGGTCAAACAACAAAACAATGTAATACTTGGGCCTTGTAGCCATAATAATAGGCTAGTAAAAATCAAGAAGATCATAGCCGAAATGCTAGCATACAACTATAGCCTACATACCTTTATCTTCTACTCTCCAGATGCATCCTAACCTGGTATTCAGATCTGAAATATCAACTCTAACAAATATCCACCATCTTCAGCCTCCATTGGTGTTGCTATGACCTTTCAGATCTGTCTCGAAAGTCATTCCAAAAAGGCCTGGCACATTTGAAACGGAGCGCATGTTAACTTTTTCACTGCAATAAAACGTCAAGCAAGCCTACTACAATAAATTAGTCCCCTAGCTAGTCTACATCCCTTGCCCCTGGTTCTCAAGCAGCTTTAGCCTCTTATGAGATTAGTCGATTCCCTCCAGCTACCCTGGCTGTAGAACAAGCAAGAGATATGCAGTCCTACATTTATGGTCTCCTCAACAGACTACATTCAACAGTCTCTATGACTGAAACTTTGATGATATGAGAATGTAGTGAAATATAGGACATTGTAGTGAATATAGACTAGCCTAGGAAGACAGGTAGCCTCAAAATCTAGACTGAACCACGCTATGTTTCAGTAGTGGAGCGTAACAAACTAGCAACAGAGCTGAACTCAGTCTGGATTTCTAGGTGACAGGCATTACAAGCATGGGAATTAAAAGTGAGACACAAGTGTGCAGGATCTACCAGCATCATAACACATTCTAGGGAACTGGTGTTTCCATGTATGATTAGGCTACGACATGCTCAATGGCATGGCGATAGACCGACCGGCTACCACATTTTCCCTCGGGGCTGTTAGTTAATGACACTTAGAGCTGTGTGTGAAGCAGACAGAAGCAGACAGGCAGCTTTATCCCGCATCCAGATTAACCATAATCTGACTGGCAGGACAGTCAGGACTAGGTTGTCTCTGGTTATTGCCCCAAAGTACTCCAGGTCATTTGAGGTGAATGACATCTTACATCTTTGTCTTCATGCTATCATCTCAACAGTAGTAATGACAATTACTCCATCTGCTAGATAAAAGATTAAAAAACATGCATATTCCATATCGATACATCCATGCCCTAGAGACTACACTAAAACTTGTTACAATGTAACAAAGTGTGTTTAATGAAAATAACAAAATGTAACAATGTATGCATTGGACCATTGATAGATCACACTGAAACACATTGGAGATGGCAAAACGTGATACGCTTCTGAAACATTCCTTAAAAAATACTAGTGCTGATTTTAAAATCTTTATTCTTTTTCCAAAGCTCTTTTCCCTCTATCATTTCGACTCATTTCACAACCTAAATATATTTAAGCAAACATGATATACAGTTGAAGTCGGAAGTTTACATACACTTAGGTTGGAGTCATTAAAACTCGTTTTTCAACCACTCCACAAATGTCTTGTTAACAAACTATAGTTTTGGCAAGTCTGTTAGGACATCTACTTTGTGCATGACACAAGTAATTTTTCCAACAATTGTTTACAGACAGATTATTTCACTTACAATTCACTGTATCACAGTTCCAGTGGGTCAGTAGTTTACATACACTAAGTTGACTGTGCCTTTAAACAGCTTGGAAAATTCCAGAAAATGACGTTATGGCTTTATAAGCTTCCGATAGGCTAATTGACATCATTTGAGTCAATTGGAGGTGTACCTGTGGATGTATTTCAAGGCCTACCTTCAAACACTTTGCATGACATCATGGGAAAATCAAAAAAAATTGGCAAGACCTCAAAAAATTGTAGACCCTGGCAAGTCTGGTTCATCCTTGGGAGCAATTTCCAAATGCCTGAAGGTGCCACGGTCATCTATAAACACCATGGGACCACGCAGCCGCCATACCGTGTTCTGTCTCGTAGAGATGAACGTACTTTGGTGCGAAAACTGCAAATCAATCCCAGAACAACAGCAAAGGACCTTGTGAAGATGCTGGAGGAAACAGGTACAAAGTATCCATATCCACAGTAAAACGAGTCCTATATCGACATAACCTGAAAGGCCGCTCAGCAAGGGAGAAGCTACTGCTCCAAAACTGCCCTAAAAAAGCCAGACGACGGTTTGCAACTGCACATGGGGACAAATATCGTACTTTTTGGAGGAATGTCCTCTGGTCTGATGAAACAAAAATAGAACTGTTTGGCCATAATGACCGTCATTATGTTTGGAGGAAAAAGGGGGAGGCTTGCAAGCCAAAGAACACCATCCCAACCGTGGAGCACGGGGGTGTCGGCATTATGTTGTGAGGGTGCTTTGCTGCAGGAGGGGCTGGTGCACTTCACAAAATAGACGGCATCATGAGGAAGGACAATTATGTGGATATATTGAAGCAACATCTCAAGACAGCAGTCAGGAAGTTAAAGCTTGGTCGCAAATGGGTCTTCCAAATGAACAATGACCCCAAGCCAAGCATACTTCCAAAGTTGTGGCAAAATGGTATTGGAGTGGCCATCACCAAGCCCTGACCTCAATCCTATAGAAAATGTGTGGGCAGAACTGAAAAAGTGTGTGCGAGCAAGGAGGCCTACAAACCTGACTCAGTTACACCAGCTCTGTCAGGAGGAATGGGCCAAAATTCACCCAACTTATTGTGGGAAGCTTGTGGAAGGCTCCCCAATATGTTTGACCCAAGTTAAACAGGCAATGCTTCCAAATACTAACTTAGTGTATGTAAACTTTTGACCCATTGGGAATGTGATGAAAGAAATAAAAGCTGAAATAAATCATTCTCTCCAATATTATTCTGACATTTCACATTCTTAAATAAAGTGGTGATCCTAACTGACCTAAAACAGGGCATTTTTACTAGGATTAAATGTCAGGAATTGTGAAAATCTGAGTTGAAATGTAATTGGCTAAGGTGTATGTAAACTTCCGACTTCAACTGTATAAAAATACAAACAGTAGGCAACATCATGATTTAGATTGCTGTCTGGCATTTTAATATATACACCTTCGCACATTTATTCTCACACCTGACCTCCTGATGAATATCAAAGGAAATGGGCAAATTAACCGCACTGTAAACATTAATGGGCAGTTAAATTCAATCCAACTCATACAGCTGCATAGGCTACATAGTGGCATACAGACATACTGTATCTTATTTTCCGGTGGTCAAATTAAATTGCAGTGATTTGGACTGTAAAGTCAAAACTTTAGAGTACAGTACTGTAAAATGCCAGGTAGACCCTGTTTAGGTCATATTGATCCAGTTGTCTGAATAAGCCACTTGTGCGTGGGCAGTAGTTTAACAGTTGCTGCGTCAACATATTCTAACGGCAGGTTTAACAGAACTCTGACCCTGACTCTGATGTTCCTATTCTTTTTTTTTTGTTGCTTCCAATAGTTTTACTCTTATAGATAATGTAGGCTCAAATTCAGTTTGTGCCTCATATGACCTCAGAGGTGCCCTAAACTGATGCTAGAAATATTGATTATGACATTTCACATTTAATTCCAAATGCATAGAGTTTCTCAATATAATTTTAAAAGGTCTTCACGTATGTCTGCTGGTTTGTATCTATTTCTGTTTCCATTCATTGACATCAATAGTTTTAGTTCTCTTCCACAACAGGCAGGCTTTCTCAGTGGTGATAGGATGTAGGGTTCCATGTGCGATACCACGACCTGTAACGCAAAGATAACAGGTTCATCTCTCATCTGTACAATACCATGTTGCCAAATACAGTGTTAGACTAATTCTGTGTATCTCCCAAATGGCACCCCATTCCCCATGTAGTGCACTACTTTTGTCCAGGACCCATAGGGCTCGTGTGAAAAGTAGTGCACTATATAGGTAATGGGATGCCATTTGGGATATAGACACTGTTCACATGTCCTTGGCTGTGGTGAGCAAGTGTCCCCTACCCTGGTGAGCTGAAGGACTGGTTGACCTGAGAGGTCAGAGCAGCGGAGCCAGACCGGAGTGTTCCGGGCGAAGGCCCACGACTAGGACTATTGGGAGAGGAACTCGATGACACTAGAGCACAGAGGAATACACTCAATTTAACATGCACACTGAAGAAAGCTTGAAACTTCATACAGTGAGTTTCATATGGAGGAAGGTTTTATAGGTTATTTCTCACACTGTCGATTTCACAGAAAATGTCTATCCCATTTACTTTTTCTAAGTACTACAGACTATATGAAGTAGTCTTAAATACAGGTCTTAAGTACTACAGACTATATGGAGTAGTCTTAAATACAGGTTTTAAGTACTACAGACTACAGAGGGGCAAAAAAGTATTTAGTCAGCCACCAATTGATACAGGTAACGAGTGGAGGACAGAGGAGCCTCTTAAAGAAGAAGTTACAGGTCTGTGAGAGCCAGAAATCTTGCTTGTTTGTAGGTGACCAAATACTTATTTTCCACCATCATTTGCAAATAAATTCATAAAAAATCCTACAATGTGATTTTCTGGACTTCTCATTTTGTCTGTCATAGTTGAAGTGTACCTATGATGAAAATTACAGGCCTCTCGCATCTTTTTAAGTGGGAGAACTTGCACAATTGGTGGCTGACTAAATACTTTTTTGCCCCACTGTATGTGGAGTAGTCTTAAATACAGGTTTTAAGTACTACAGACTATGTGGAGTAGTCTTAAATACAGATTATATCAAGTACATATGGTTACACTTGCCTCCTGAAGCAGGAGGGCTGTATGATCTGGACGTGGATGCCTGAAACAACAGTTACATGATGGCTGGTGAGACAAAACACAAGACAATGTACTAAAAATGTGTTGTAGCATAACTATACATTCCTATCACACTATTCTTTCATTATACAACTCTTATCATAACAATGAACATTATTTGAAAATATACTTTCAAACTGACTTGAAAATAGAGAGCTACTGTATGTATTCAGAGCTGGCCATTTCACCATCAGGAAGAAACATGCATAATTTAACCCAAAACGTTATAACTGAGAGATTTAAGGCTAACCATTCTGGAGTTGAAGTTGTGTGATTTCATTGGTGAGGTGGACACGGGGCAGTAGATCCTCTTCTGCTTCTGTCTGCGGTTACAGAACCACACCCGCACCACCTCCTTCTCCATAGACAGCTGCTCTGAGATCAGCATGATCTCCTCCGAGTTAGGCTTGGGGTTCTGAATATAAATATTGGTATTAGGTGCTATAAGCATGCATGAGGCTTTATAATGTCTTGTAATATGGCATATGATATGAAGCTGCTCTGAAATCAGTGTGATCTCTTCCGAGTTGGGCTTGGGGTTCTAAAAATAAATGTTGGTAGCTAACACTGTAAAGCCTGCAGACATAATGCGTATTACTTGTTATAAGCATGAATGAGCCTTTATAATGTCTTTAAAATAAGCCATATCATTTGTGTCAGCATTGCAACTAACTCAAATGGCTGCTATGTAGTCACTCAAGTGTCACAACAATGTGCATTATGGTGGATTGTTTTGCTCCCTGGAAAGCATGGAAAAGTGCATTTAAATACGACCTATATCAACAGTTCCTAAATTATTTTCAGCATTTATGATTGGAAATGGACAGACAGAGTTAACTCACGTCAAGGAAGCGTTTCTCCAGGGTGAGCTTTATGTTGGTTTCGATGCTTGTCCTCTTTTTTCTTTTCCTTCCATAGCCTTCCATCAGGGGGGGTAGAGAAACAGCATTGCTCATAGAGTCAGAGGGGCAATTCTCTGATTTGGAAAGAGCATGAACATGATTTACCAACGTACATTTCCTCTAAAATACATTTCCAGCCAATATAGCAAAATAAATATCCTCTTGACATAGAAATAGTGTGTAAATACATGCAATGGCACATGACGTAAATGACTGAGAAATACCAAACCATCTACAAAATATACACTGAGTTTATAAAACATTAGGAACACCTGCTCTTTCCATGACATCGACTGACCGACCAAGTTAATCCAGGTGAAAGCTATGATCCCTTATTGATTTCACCTGTTAATATCACACCCTGATTTCTCAATTTGGTTAGTTCAGGGTGTGGTTTGGGGTGGGCATTCTATGTTGTCTATTTCTTTGTTGTTTTTGCCTAGTGTGGTTCCCAATCAGAGGCAGCTGTCTATCGTTGTCTGTGATTGGGGATCATATATAAGTTGTCATTTTCCGTTTGGGTTTTGCGGGGTGTTGTTTTCCGTTTAGTATCTGTGCCTGACGGAACTGTTCGCTTTTGTATTCGTTATATTTGTTTGAGTGATTCTTGACAATAAAGATCATGGACACTTTCCACGCTTCGCTTTGGTCTCATTCCGACGACAGCCGTTACAGAACACCCCACCAAAAAAGGACCAAGCAGCGCGGCCAGGAGGAGCAGGGATCCTGGGCCCGTGAGAAAAGAGAGTGGAGGACATCCTGGACCTGGGAGGAGGTAATGGCAGGGGACAAGACCCTGCCATGGAAGCAGGTGAAGGCAGCGAAAGAGGAACGGCGACGATACGAGGAGTCAAGGCAACGACGGAAGCATGAGAGGCAGCACGAGAGGCAGACCCCCCCCCCAAAACAATTTGGGGGGCACACGGGGAGATTGGCGAAGGTAGGGTTTAGACCTGAGCCAACTCCCCGTGCTTACCGTGGGGAGTGTGTGACTGGTCAGGCACTGTGTTATGCAGTGATGCGCACAATGTCTCCAGTACGCATTCATAGCCCGGTGCGCTCTGTTCCAGCTCCCAGCAGTTGCCGTGCTAGAGTGGGCATTCAGCCAGGACGGATTGTGCCGGCTCAGCGCTCCTGTGTCTCTTCGGTCCAGGATATCCTGTGCCAGCTCTACGCACGGTATCTCCAGTTCGCCAGGACAGCCCAAAGTGGCCTGTTCCAGTTCCCCGAACTTGCTGTGCTACAGGGGGAATCAGCCAGGACGCGTTGTGCCAGCTCTGCGCTCCAGCTCTCCAGTGCGCCTCCATGGCCCAGCATATCCTACGCCGGCTCTGCGCACTATGCCTCCAGTGCGCCTTCATAGCCCAGTGCTTCCAAGGCCAGCACTCCACACTCACTGAGCTGGAGTGGGTATCCAGCCAGGACGTGTTGTGGCAGCTCCCCGCACCAGGCTTCCAGTACGTCTCCTCAGTCCGGTGAGACCTGTTCCGGCTCCATGTACGAAGCCTCCAGTGATGATCCATGGTCCGACGCCTCCAGTGATGATCCATGGTCCGACGCCTCCAGTGATGATCCATGGCACGAAGCCTCCAGTGATGATCCATGGCCCGGAGCTTCTAGTGATAATCCATGCCACAAATCCTCCAGTGATGACCCATGGCACGAAGCCTCCAGTAATAATCCATGGCCCGGAGCCTCCCGTGATAATCCAGTGACACGAAGCCTCCAGTGATGATCCAGTGACACGAAGCCTCCAGTGATGATCCATGGCACGAAGCCTCCAGTGATGATCCATGGCACAGAGCCTTCAGCGAGGGTTCCCAGTCCGGAGCCTCCAGCGACGGTTCCCAGTCCGGAGCCTCCAGCGACGGTCCACAGTCCGGAGCCTCCAGCGACGGTCCACAGTCCGGAGCCTCCAGCGACGGTCCACAGTCCGGAGCCTCCAGCAGTGGTTCCCAGTTCAGAGCCTCCGGCGATGATCCACGGCCCGGTTCCTCCGGCAACGATTTACGGTCCGGAGTCTCTGGCGACGATCCACGGTCCGGTTCCACAGAAGCGGAGGGATTAGCATAGGGAGCGGGGGCTACGTCCCGAACCGGAGCCGCCACCGAGGATAGATGCCCACCCGGACCCTCCCCTATAGGTTCAAGTTTGCGGCCGGGAGTCCACACCTTTGGGGGGGGGGGGGGGGGGGGGGGGGGGGGGGGGGGGGGTGTGGTTCCCAATCAGAGGCAGCTGTCTATCGTTGTGTCTGATTGGGGATCATGTATATGTTGTCATTTTCCGTTTGGGTTTTGTGGGGTGTTGTTTTTCGTTTAGTATCTGTGCCTGACGGAACTGTTCCCTTTCGTTTTTGTATTCGTTATTTTTGTTTGAGTGATTCTTGACAATAAAGATCATGAACACTTTCCATGGTCCACTCTTCCTTACGACAATGAGCGTTACAGTTAAATCCACTTCAATCAGTGCAGATGAATGAAATAATGATTTTTAAGCTTTGAGACAATTGAGACATGGATTATGTATGCATGCTTTTCAATGGGGTATAGTAGTAGGTGTCAGGCACACAGGTTTGAGTGTGTCAAGAACTGCATCGCTGCTGGGTTTTTCATGCTCAACAGTTTCCCATGCTTATCAAGAATGATCCACCACCCAAAGGACATCCAGCCAACTGACAACTGCGGGAAGCATTGGAGTCAACATGGGCCAGCATCCCTGTGAAATGCTTTCGACACCTTGTACAGTCCATGCCCCAACGAATTGAGGCTGTTCCGAGGGCAAAAGCGGGGGTGCAACTCAATATTAGGAAGGTGTTCCTAATGTTTGGTACACTCAGTGTATTGTTATACTGTATAGTACCTGCGTCACTCAGCCATTTCTCAAGTAGAGGCTTCAGCTTGCACATGTTCTTGAAGCTTAGGTTGAGGGCCTCGAAGCGGGAGATGGTGGTCTGGCTGAAGTCATTCCCATACAGCTTCCCCATAGCCAGGCCTACATCACCCTGATACACACACACAGTGAATATATTTGAATCTGATTATGGCAAACCTTCAAATTATAATCTCGTTTCAATCTACATCATGAATTCAATACCTGTATTACATTATTAATCTCCTTCAAGTGTGTTGACTACAAAAATGTTAAGTCACTTCACTCCTGCCTTTGCGCTATGTGAGTTTCAACAGTTAAATGATATCAGAATGAGCAAATACACCAAGTACAGAAGTTAGGTGGCATATCAGTAATCAGAGCGTGTGGCAGTAGCTTCAAGGTTAGAGAGGTGTGCCAGTAACTGAAGGGTTGCCATTTCAAATCCCAGGACTGACAGGAAAATATCTGGTGGTATTGAGAATCACTATATTAGGTGCCATATATTGCCATTGTGCCCTTGTGCAAGACATTTAACCCCTAACTCGTTCAAGGGGCGCTGTTCTGTGACATCTAGACACTTTTGTTAGTGTATCAGTATTTGTGGTGTCTGGGGGGTTGGGAAAAAACATAAAACGGCAAAAAGATAAAGTTGTATTGTATTTTGAGCCAGTGGCCCTCTGTACCTGGGTGAAGCCCAGTTTGATGCGTCTCTGTTTGAAGGCCTTGGCAAACTGTTCCAACTCCTCCAGGTCACTGGCCTCGTCCTGCTGGGGGGGGGCCATGTGTTTGGGGACCTGCAGGTGGGACATGTCCAGGTGGCCTTCCATGGACGACGACGTCAGGCCCGACCGACTCATGGCCTTTAGGGAACACAGTGGTGAGGAGGAATACTGTTAAATGGGTGACGAAAGTAATTGTGTATATGTTTAGCCATGTGAAAATTATAGCAGTGTTAGAAACCTTTTTCATGCAAAAATGGAAAATGTTTGTGTCTTATGCAAATGTCTCTCTTCATAATTCCTCATATTAATATATTTGACTGATATCATTGAAAGTTCTGTGATAAATCCTTGTCCCTCTCGTGGTCTGTCCTGTAAAGAGTTAATTCTGTTATCAAGTTCAAGGACCTGGATGCATGACGTGAAGTGTTGCCCTATTGTCTTCTCAGTAAACATGATAACTTTACTTACATTTCTCTGCCTCATCCATATAGCTAATCATGTCAACTGGTGTAAGAAGTGGGATTTTTACCTGAGGTGTCAATGCTAACCCAGGCTGGTGCTGGAGGAGGCCTGACTGGCTCTGGGTGGGAAAGCTGAGGAGGTTCTGCTGCAGAAGTGCTACACGGGGGAAAAAAAGACAAATTAACACAATTTGTTTAGAGAAGTATAATATATATTTTAACTTTCACACTTCCCACATTTTTCAGAAATCCTGTTTGAATGATTCCCAGTTGTAGGATTCTCTCCCTGCTTATTCTCTACTGATTTCGTGAGTCCTCAAACTGGTATAGCTAAAAATCCTGTGACTTTTGGGAAAGTTTCCAGAATATTGCAACCCTTTCATTTGATTGTCCATGTGTACCTTGGTGCCCCGTGTGTTGTGTCTGTGAGAGAAGGAAGGAGGAGGGGGGTGAGAGGTGGTGAGAGCCGGGCATAAGCACCAACTGCTGCATGGTGTGTGAGGAGGAGACTTCCTGTTGAAACAACAGAAACACAATCTTAGATTTTTCATTTATTTAACCTTTATTTATCCAGGTGAGTTGTTGAGATACAATCTCTTTTGCAGGAGAGACCTGGATCTAAACCAAAAAACAACAATCCAAATGCCCTCATTACAGAATGACAGTTTTCTCCCATTCTTAGAAAATGATAAATAATTATAGCTTGACAGGACATTAAACATGGGGCCAAGGGCTGTACATATCAAAAATATTAGGGTAGGAGTGCTGATCTAGGATCAGGTCCCCCCCATTCATATAATCGTATTAATTATGAACTTAAAAGCCTCTGATATATTGAGACAGAAGATGAGTAACCTACCCCTGATAGCTGGCCACCAGATATTGGGGCTCCTTGTGTCAGGTGACATGTCTTGTGTGATAAGACAGAATGGGGAGAGTCATTGAGGACCTCTGTCTTGATCTGGAAACCAATCACATCACAATATTTCTCACTTTTCTATTCCTACTTTTTGATGTTGCAATTGTCTTTAGAAGAATAACAGTACATAAACACGGTCTTGTCGTTTTCACTGGAAATGTGGATATAAATTGTGTGTGACCAATTGACGTAGAACAAATGTCAGCCTGGTTGTTCTATCTTGTCATCAACAGTATCAATGTTATTCCAACTCCGATCCTCCAGTACCCCCAACAGCCCAACTCCGATCCTCCAGTACCCCCAACAGCCCAACTCCAATCCTCCAGTACCCCCAACAGCCCAACTCCGATCCTCCAGTACCCCCAACAGCCCAACTCCGATCCTCCAGTATCCCCAACAGCCCAACTCCGATCCTCCAGTACCCCCAACAGCCCAACTCCAATCCTCCAGTACCCCCAACAGCCCAACTCCGATCCTCCAGTACCCCCAACAGCCCAACTCCGATCCTCCAGTACCCCCAACAGCCCAACTCCGATCCTCCAGTATCCCCAACAGCCCAACTCCGATCCTCCAGTACCCCCAACAGCCCAACTCCAATCCTCCAGTACCCCCAACAGCCCAACTCCAGTCCTCCAGTACCCCCAACAGCCCAACTCCAGTCCTCTAGTACCCCCAACAGCCCAACTCCAGTCCTCCAGTACCCCCAACAGCCCAACTCCAGTCCTCTAGTACCCCCAACAGCCCAACTCCAGTCCTCCAGTACCCCCAACAGCCCAACTCCAGTCCTCCAGTACCCCCAACAGCCCATCTCCAGTCCTCCAGTACCCCCTACAGCCCAACTCCAGTCCTCCATTAACCCCAACAGCAAACTCCAGTCCTCCAGTATCCCCAACAGCCCAACTCCAGTCCTCCAGGCCCGCCAACAGCCCAACTCCAGTCCTCCAGTCCCTTCAACAGCCCAACTCCAGTCCTCCAGTCCCTTCAACAGCCCAACTCCAGTCCTCCAGTCCCTTCAACAGCCCAACTCCAGTCCTCCAGTCCCTTCAACAGCCCAACTCCAGTCCTCCAGTCCCTTCAACAGCCCAACTCCAGTCCTCCAGTCCCTTCAACAGCCCAACTCCAGTCCCTTCAACAGCCCAACTCCAGTCCTCCAGTCTCTTCAACAGCCCAACTCCAGTCCTCCAACAGCAAACATTTTTGTTGTAGCCCCGGACAAATACACCAGATTTAATTAATTGAGGGTTTGATGATTAGTTGACAAGTTTAATCAGGAGCTACAATAAAAATGCATACTGTTAGGGGTACTTGAGGACTGAAGTTGGGAAACTGTGTGTGTGCGTGTGTGTGTGTGCATATGTGTGCTCCTTGACCGGTTGGGTTAGGCTGCAGGACTTGTTAAACAAGATACAAACTCTGATAAACACCCTCCCCTCAGGCAGTGTAGTATGCAAATAACCCCCAGGACTAAAACAATAAACCTCCCTTTAACAATCTCCCATTGCCAAATGGATAGACATAGTTTAGGAATAACTAAACTAAGATAATAGGTTTTAATAAGAGGTGGACATTTTGAGGTATATAAAGAGTGGTGTGAAAAAATGTCATGATCTTAGTGGAACTGTCCAGCACACTTACAATAAGTGGTATTGAGTTCATGTAATATGACACTAGATGCTCTTATTACATGATTTTCACAGACTAGAGTACCTTCAGTATTGACAATCACAATCAATATTTCTGTTACATGTACAAGACCAATCTTATTTACAATGACGGCCTACCCCCGGCCATACCCTAAACCGGACGTCACCGGGCCAATTGTGTGCCGCCCTATGGGACTCCCAATCACGGCCGGTTGTGACACATCCTGCAATTGAACCAGGGTCTGTAGGGACGCCTCTAGCACTGTGATGCAGCACGTTAGACCGCTGTGCCACAAGGGAGCCCATGTGGTATGAAGTAAAAATATATATTTTTTAAATATAAAATAAATGATTAACATAGTTTTCCTGTAATGTCCTACTATGAACTCTCTAAGAATTTGTTCTTAACTGACTTGCCTAATTAAATAAAGATTACATTTTTTTTATTTTTTTTAAAAAGTTGCTCACAGTTCAATTAATTCCCACTTATGGATCATCTGAAGTTAAAATGACATGTGTTTTCTATACTCACTTGTCTGGTGAAGTCAATTCCATTTTGTTCATTGTCTGCAGGAGAAAGTAAATATAAATGATTAAACAGTCATAAATTACAACGTCATACCTATCCCCAAGAATATTATGGCCACATTGTGGTTTTCTGTTTATTAGAATAGGCCTACACCTGAAGTAGCGCTCTGGATAACATTATGGATGATTTTTGATAATTAAGATAAATTCAATAATAGGCAAATTGCTAACACTTTATAATAACTTTCATGAATAAGTTATAAATGCTTGTAAATATATATAAATAGTTGCTAAATTACCATACATTTGATAAATTATTATAAATTGTAATGCTCATAATACTTTTAATTGTTAATACATGTTTACAAATGATGTAATAGTTTATAAATAGTTCATGCATTTTATTTCACAAAAGTGTTAAAACCACATATCGAGACGCCATGCCCACTGAAACTGAGAAGCCCTTGTGCCTCAGAAGTGTGTCCTCAATTTGTAGGATAAAAATACACAAGATGTAGTTTATTTCAACAGTTTCTTGGCACTGACCATATATATCCTCATCAGGGCTATAGTGTAAAAAAATCCAACACAGCCATATGGATGATTCACCACCATATGGAGTGAATGATTACAAAGGTTATGATCACATTAACCCTTTTAAGATACTGGCACCCTCCCTACAACACAACGATGCCATACGAGACAGAGAGTTCAAAGGTCTACTGTGTCAGGTAATCTTCCCTCATTTGAATTTCAAATAGGACCTCTGGGAGTTTGCGGCGAGTGATGTGCCTGCTCGACCCACAGTATGGAAATCTCCCCCCCACCCCCCCCACCCCCAGGCCAAACTTCCAGTATGGAAATGATGGTGCCATGCAAATCAGCTGCGTAGCCTTGACAACCTTTTCAGGCCTTTCCATGGTAATGTTTACAGACCCCCAGGTGCACTACACACATTGACTAACTCTAAACCCAGAACTATAATGGAACTGGGATAGCATTGGCAACACAGGATAGAACAAAACTTTGAACACTATGTATACTGTATTATTATTATTGTACTATCGTATTATACAGAATTGTCTGGCAGCATCCATGTCCCCTTATGTCAGTTCAATCTCATTTTAACATCGGAAGACTGGAGTTGATCACGTTCTGCATTCGGTCCCTTCGCAACTTCGCAACAATTAATTCCCTTGTAATTCTAAAAGCTTTGATAAAAAGTGTCTTCTGATTTTGTTTCCCGTAATATACAGTACCATGGTTGATAATGGTTCACTTCTAAACAAATTAGGCCAAGTGTGACGTCGGTATGAAGGATCGGGAGACAGACGCAGGAATGCGTAATAGGGGTTTTTATTTACCCAAATTACTGCGTGTCACGTAAAGGCACGGGGACGAAGACCAAACAAACACTATACAAAACACAGGGTTGAAACCCAAACAAAAGAGCAAGGAGTACCTCGAATAAATAACCAACAGACATTGTAACAATAATCGACAGGACAATGGTAAACCAAGGACACACTTGTACAATTATTCATCACTGGGAATAGTGGTCAGGTGTGCGTAATGAAAGTTCAGGAGGGATCCGTGACAGTACCCCCGCTGATGCGCTGCACTAGCAGCGCAATGACACCGGCCTCAAGGATGATCACAGGAATGCAGTGCGGGTCGTTCAGGACCTGATGAAGCTGCCGAAGTTGTGGGATCGTCGGATGGACCAGTAGCAGTGGCATCAGACGGACCGGTTGTGGCAGCGTCGGACGGGCCAGTTGCAGCTGCTGAAGTTGCGTCATCGGACAGACCAGTAGCAGTGGCATCAGACGGACCGGTTGTGGCGGCGTCGGACGGGCCAGTTGCAGCTGCTGAAGTTGCATCATCGGACGGACCCGTTGTGGCAACGTCGGACGGCCCAGCTGCAGCTGCCAAAGTTGAGGCGGCGCTGGACGGACCGGTAGCACCATCGTCAGACGGGCCATTCCCGCTGTCTTCCTTAATGGCCGATTATTCTGTCACGTTGGTATAAAGGGTCAGGAGACAGGCTAGGGTTTTTTATTTCATGTAGTTCTATGTACTTTTGTGTGGATATAATTTTTTTACGGACCGTACATGGCGCTCCATCGCTCTATTTGTGTGAAGTGTGTAAGGCCCTTTAGACCCTTAGACCAGCCCAGGCCACTGCCTGCATTATTCTAACCCGTATCCCGAAGAGACCATAAACCTTTAGTGGCTCTCTGGATAGTGCTTTCAAAAGTGCATTTGATTTGCACAGCAGCATATTCTAGATGATGGAAGGAGTTGACACTCAGAATAGTCTGTCTGGTTGCATGCTCTTGATGACTACTCAGACAGGTTTTCAGTCTAAACTGAACGGATCATGCCATGGGACTGCCAGTTTCTGAGTCATGTCAACACCTTCCATCCAGGATACACTGCTATGGAAATCAAATGCACCTCTGAGAGCGTTATCTGAAAAGCCATTTTCTGCAATTAATCATTGTAATTATACATTAAAAATATATTGATAACTCAGCAAATGGACTCTTAATTCAGTTTCGGGAAAGAATGTCATCAAAAGATAAAGGTTGTAATATATCATACAATATCAATTAGCTTAGGGGACATCTTCTCAAAGGGACATTTTTTAAAATGTAACCTTAATTTACCTAGGCAAGTCAGTTAAGAACAAATTCTTATTTACAATGACGGCCTACCACAGCTAAACCCAGACGACACTGGGCCAATTGTGTACCGCCCAATGGGACTCCCAATCACGGTCAGTTGTGGCCTAGCACTGAGATGCAGTGCCTTAGACCGCTGTGCCACTTGGGAACATGTACAGAACTCTCTTTTCTGACCTATATTTTATGCAGACCTTTCATTCACTTTTCAATTAGGGAGTCAAGTTGTTAGTTTAATTTTGGTTAAATGGTGTTGAAAAATAACACAGCAAGCTGTGTGAAAAGATGCATGATATCATTGCTATCAGGGTAAAATTATTGTGATAATTTCCTCTCTGACCTGACGGTCTTGTATAGTGTTGTGGCCATTAGTGCTAGATTATATGAAATCATATCTGGTGTGATCGTTAGTAGGATCCTTTGAGGTGAAGTTGATTCAACATAAAAGTTTAAGGCACCCAGCTGCTGCTGGACTGACTTCAAGTTTACTCAACTCTGGGGCAGGAAAGTTATACTAACATTAATTCCTACATTTGCCAAAGGTTTTATTCAGAATGTTTTCAAATTCTCCCAATTTTAAGTCCAGCCAATTTGGACATGTAACGTATTTGGACTTTTTCCAAGTTGTATGTTTTACAGTGATTTGCTTGAATGATAGCTGAGGCAAATGCATGATGGAACTTTAAAAGCCTATTTTGTCAGATTTTGTAAAAAAAATAAAACTTCCATACACTATGCTGGTCTATCTGAATCCAAGTTCCACATTTTCATTTAGTTTGTTCTGTATTTTACCACCTCGTCCATGTCGCCTGGGGCTGTGACAACTTCTCTGCAAACAGCTTGACACATTACATCCTGGTAGAGCCGCCAACTAACAGAATCAACACATCCAATTTTAGAAACACTTTCAGAAACACTTATTCCAGTTGTTGTTGGGGGGAGATGTTGGCTGTTGATAAAGTACTTTCAATCAGAAAGATTATACAGAGAAATAGTAATTCACTATTCACACTGTGGTAATCAACACACCCTAATGGCCCACTTATCAGCAACGGACTGTACAAGAAATGTTGAGACACATTTACACTGTTATTGATAAATACAGCCTATAGCTATCAAAACAAATGTCCAGACACACCATAACTTCCAAAATAAGGTTTTCTGAAATACTAAACCACCATAGCAATGTAAAACGTTCATTCTCAGCCTGGAGGCTCCACGTACTCTTGCATCCAAAATCCATGACAACATTTGAGTAAGAAAATCACACACACTAAAACATTTACTGTCAACAATTAGTGAATAATATTCATTGTTATTGGGGGTGTTCTGTTTCAGTAAATGTGTGTGTTTCAGTTAATCATTTATATTAAAAAAGCAAAATTTGCTTATTTTTCAGTACAAATCTGTATGTAAGTATGTACCACAGATCCAGGGATATTAAGCACACAATGATTCCTCAGAGATATTATGTAATTAAAAAGTAATAAATAATAACAAAATCATATTGTGCTACTAAAAGCTATCAAATAAAGAAATGTTGAAATTAAATGTTTGTAGGGTAATCTTAACATAAGAATAAGCAGAAATGTCTTTCTGTAAGTTTATTTTGTTTTTAACACCACTATCACCAAGAAATACATTTAGCAGGTGTGATGGAGGAGAAAAGTAAACATAATTTTCCAAGATATATGTCATCATAATTTTTTCTGATATGCCTGACAAGAGATAACGACAAACTGAGAAATTAAAAGTAGACATTGAAAGGTGAAACATCCTTACCTGCTTGTTCATGGTGAGCCTCTGAGTGTTCCACTCCGTCTGTGCTCATCTTAATATCTGTAAATGATAAATACTGCTGATTTTCCTAAAGGACTGTAACTTCGCTGGGACAATGCAGCACTCAGCTCTACCAGTAAAATGATATTGAGGTTATTCTAATGTGGCGTACTTTCAAATTTTCTCCCACATGTGATTGCTGTTATAATATTCATAAGTTGGAGGGTATCCCCATTCAGTATTCAGCACAGTTGTTCCAGCTCTCCTCCCTATCTGAACTCAGTCAAAACCAAATGGATCAAGTCAACAGACACTCACAAAGCATGGTGAAATGGCTTGACATTTTTTACTTTATATTACATTGAATATAAGAATTTAAAATGTGAACAGGTAATTTATAAATGTTTTATTTAAAAATATATATATAAATTACTTACCTGGATTTAACAATTGTTCCACTCACTGGTTTAGATAGCACTATGTGAATATGTCCCTTTTGTCTCTAAAAAGATGCTGGTATTGGGATGGAAATGTATAATATCTACTAGTGGTCATCTGCATTTACCTAAGTGGGTTAGTGGAGGAAAATGCACCTTTTTCAGTACCCCACACAGGCAGATAGAGAGTCATTTGCATAAGTCTCTCGGTGTGTCCTATCCAGTCTCGTTTTTTTTTTGCATAAAACAACAATGGGTTGACTGCGAACTTAGAAAAGTTGCTTTTCAGTGTATGTGTTTGTATAAAGAGATGAATAAGCGGACATCATGTTGCGATAATAACTTAGCATCAAATCAGGACAATTTGTGGAGAGAATAATAAGCTTTACATCATAGTTTTTTTTTTTACTGTGGAACAAGATTGAAATCTACCATTGGGCAGACAAAATGGGCAGACCGCCAAAATGGGGACAATACATTCTAGTATCTTTCATGAATCTGCTTTATTAAATAATCAATACATTATATTTCATTTTTTGTAAATATTTATAAACATGTGTTACTAGCATTACAATTCATAAGCATGTATAACATTTTATTAATGTATAAACCATGATGACAGGTTTGGTTCAAGTGTATTCTCATCTGTTTCTATTCACTACAAAATGTTGTGCTAGCATGTTTTGAAATGCAACAACCTCAGGTCTGTCTGCCTGAATGACATCAAAACATAAAGAAAAGATGATGCAACAACCATAGGTCTGTCTGCCTGAATGACATCTAAGCATAAAGAAAAGAAGGCATGGGACACAAAGACCTTTATGCAAATGAAGTTGATCAAACTTAAGACACATAAAGATAAGATTTATGTCCAGAGGGAGAATGGCACAGATGACTGAGTAAACAGCTGATTTACTCCTCTCTTTGGTTGGCTTGTTGAAACAGCATCTTCAACTGTCTTTCATGCCATTGGATACGCTCCTTCACACTTTGTTCCTACAGAAAGACAAACACACACATGCGTATGCACATACCATAGGTGAATTTACCATTTATGGTAAATTCCAAAATAAAATAAATAAATAAATAAAAGCCTATTTCGGCACACCCTATAATTATGATTGAAAAGTAAAACCGTGAGTCTATGATAGAAAGACAAGTGATGCAAAATGTATTATTTAGGCTAATATATTATTGTTGTCCACATCAAGTTCATAGATACTGATCAAACAACAATATTGTTAGGAAACAGGAAGTACGTTTTTAGGGCACAGGTAGACAGTACGCAACATGCAACAATTTCAGCAATTTTACCGAGTTACAGTTGATATAAGGAAATCAGTCAATTTAAATAAATTCATTAGGTCCTAATCTATGGATTTCACATGACTGGGAAGGGGCACTGCCATGGGTGGGCCTGGGAGAGCATAGGCCCACCCACTGGGGAGGGGAAGAAATTCATTTTTCTATATGTGCACCACAAAATGTAAATCTGGTCAAATGGTGCTTTTCATTAGCTGTCCGGGTGGCTGGTAGCAGACGATCCCGCACGTGATGAAACTGGATGTGGAGGTCCTGGAGGCAAGCACTAGGCAGAATAAATGATTGGTTTCCTCAGTGCCTATGTGGTCCAGTTTTTACAGCCACTGACCCTGCCACACATAGGTCAGAGTCGGCATAGGTTTGAATTCAGCCCACTGCCCTTTGACTCACAGATGTCTATTTTTTATGCATTCATTTTATGTGGTTACAGGGCTAAAACAGAAACAACTCAAAGGTTTACAGTTTAGGCATTAATTACAAGTGGTTAAGGTTAGGGCTATAGAAATAAATAATAATAATAAAAAACGACTTGCCTACAGTATGTATCATCAGTATTCTTCCTAGTTTTCTCAGTGCTTGTCTAAGCAGCGCGCTCCGGCTCCAGTGACCAGCCTGAGCCTACAAAAACTAAAATGTTCATGTCCTGCTTAGCATTCAAAATATAACGAGTACTTTTGGGTGTCATGGACAATGTACGGAGTAAAAAGTACAATATTTTCAAGGTAAAGGTAAAAGTAGTCAAATATAATAATAGTAAAGTAAAGTACATGTACCCCCAAAAAACGACCTAAGTAGTTTTACACCACTGGCGCAGCCATGGGTGGGCCTGGGAGTGCACTTGGGAGCCCGACCCACCCACTGGGGAGCCAGGCCCAGCCAATCAGAATTAGTTTTCCCCCACAAAATGACTTATATATGTGGACCACTAAATGTGGTTGTAGGCAAATCTGGTCAAATGGTGTTTTTAATCAAACTGCTAGATATTAAATGTTTGTTTAAGTCAGTTTAACAGCATAGTTTATATTTAACTGAGCTACAGGCTAAAGCTATTATATTAACTGTTAACTCTCCGAAATGTATTTAGTCAGGCAACCTTCAGTCCAGTCATCACCAGAGGGCAGTCAAACTCCACAATGGATGTTTGTGCATTATATGGATGGAACATACAGGTAACTGCCAAAATAAAGGAAAAGCCAACATAAAGTGTCTCAATAGGGTGTTGGGCCACCATGAGCCACCAGAACAGCTTCAATGCGCCTTGGCATAGATTCTATAAGTGTCTGGAACTCTATTGGAGGGACGCAACACCATTCTTCCAAAACAAACTCCATACTTTGGTGTTTTGTTGATGGCGGTAGAAAACACTATGTCTCAGACACCGCTCGAGAATCTACCATAAGTGTTCAATTGTGTTGGTGACTGAGACACACATTAGACTACTATTTTAAAGTCACTGAGATCTCTTCATCTAGCCATGGTATTTTTGTACATGACCTTAAGAATGATGGGAGGTTTTAATTGCTTATTTAACTCAGGAACCCCAAATGTGTGGAAGCACCAGCATCTTCACCATGAAGAAATGATGGAAGACGGGAGTGTTTTCCAAAGCATGGTTTTAGGCGCATTATGATGTTTATATACCCACAAATCTAATGAGCTTTGCAATATGATACCCATGAAGACAATTTAGGATTTTAATTTGTCAAAGTTAGACACACTTGTAGAAAACATTGTGAGCTTCAACTGCATATTTTTTTTTCATAAAACATTTTAAACCATAGAATTACTTTAAAACAAATAACACAGTGAAAAGTTAAAGGCACTTACCATATTCCAATGGTTTACATATTTCAAAAATAAAGTTTCATGTTTTGTTACTGTGTGTATGCATTAGGTAACTTTTGTTTGTAAAATCTAATCCCTCAGAGAGATAGATGGACTATAATTAGCATAATGTAATAAAAACATGTGGAACAGCAATATCCAGCACAAGCTTAATCACTGGCACTTCGGACATATAAGGATGACACAATAAGGATGACAGAAAGTTCAGTCCACTAGTTTCTTTCTTCAGTCTATCACAACAAGATGGTAAACCTGAGAAAATATTGTTGATCAAAGAGGGATATAAAAGGCTTAAAAATAATTGGATGTGAAAGGTTCCCACATGTAAGCTGCCTGATGAATATCTCATACCACCACGAATATGAGAGAACAGTACTCACAGTTAATCTGTGAACTCTACTTTATTCCTTATACCTATAATATAAACCCGACTTAAGTCCGTTTCTGCATTTGAAGTTGCAAGGCAGAGATTAGGCTACATGCTGATGCATTTGACAGCAATGGCAAAAGCCTCCCAGCCAGACAAATATTGGTCCCTACACTCAGAAAAAAAGGTGCTATCTAGAACCTAAAATAGTTATTTGGCTATCCCCATAGCAGTACCTTTTGAATAACCATTTTCTGTTCCAAATAGAAACCTTTTGGGGTTCCATGTAGAACCCTTTCTATAGAGGGTTCTACACGCAACCCAAAACGATTCTACCTGGAACTAAAAAGTGTTCTGCTATGGGGACAGTCGAAGAGAGTATAGTTCAAGTTAAGAATGTGTGGATATTGGTTACACACTGGATTGTTTCAATATCCTAGTTTTTTTTAACAGAATATCCCTAAATTAAATTAAAACTGCATCAGTTAAGTAAAAACAAAGTGTTATATAAAAAGAGTGTCTGTTTTCTCTGAGCAGATCCACCATTCACAGTCTCAACCTTAGGTGGCACTGAACAGTACTTTAACAGATGGCACCAAGTCAAAACAGAGACAGTAGAGAAAATGAGACACCCCACTCCCTCATTTTTTCAGGTCGGGTGGGGCTACTCTACTTATTGCCCCTGACCCACAGGGGGGGGGGGGGGGGGGGTGCCCCGGAGGAGAGACATCTCACTGGCAAAAATGTTCTGGTCGGGCGGGTGGGGAGAGCGGGGAGAGGACAACAAGTAGACCAGAACCACTGGCTTCACGCAGGAAAGCATGCTCATGTGAGAGAGGGAACACACACTTACATAGACAGGAACCTTGACCATTTTTTTCCAACGGTAAACTGCCTCAGTAAGACATATTAATTTATCCACCATCTTTGGTCAAAACATTCATCCATGCTAGCATTGGCACTTTCTTCTAGGTTGGGTGATATACAATCTCATATTGTTGATTTCCCCTTGTTAAATCTCATGGTAAGCTACTCAAGAATCAAGTCACGGGTATACAATAATATCATAAAATTGCCCAACCCTACTCTCTTTGTTCCCGTTAGGCTCCTGTATAGCTCTACGATTAAAGTACATGCTCTACTGTCTGGTTGAATCCAAACACCTTGGTGGTAAGTCAAGAGACACTGCTCTGTCCCACAACAAGAAATTGTGTAAATTAAAAATGTCTAACTTATGTCGGCAATAGGCAGGTCTGTTCCTTCACTCTAAGGCCACATACAGTTGGAAGTTGGAAGTTTACATACACTACGGTTGGAGTCATTAAAACTAGTTTTTAAACCACTCCACAAATTTCTTGTAAACAAACTATAGTTTTGGCAAGTCGTTTAGGACATCTACTTTGTGCATGACACAAGTAATTTTTCCAACAATTGTTTACAGACAGATTATTTCACTTATAATTCACTGTATCACAATTCCAGTGGGTCAGAGGTTTACATACACTAAGTTGACTGTGCCTTTAAACAGCTTGGAAAATTCCCGAAAATGATGTCATGGCTTTAGAAGCTTCTGATAAGCTTATAGACATCATTTGAGTCAATTGGAGGTGTACCTGTGGATGTATTTCAAGGCCTACCTTCAAACTCAGTGCCTCTTTGATTGACATCATGGGAAAATCAAAATATATTACCTAAGAATTGTAGACCTCCACAAGTCTGGTTCATCCTTGGGAGCAATTTCCAAAGGCCTGAAGGTACCACGGCCATCTGTACAAACAATAGTACGCCAGTATAAACACCATGGGACCACGCAGCCATCATACCATGTTCTGTCTCCTACAGATGAACGTACTTTGGTGCGAAAAGTGTGAATCAATCGCAGAACAACAGCAAAGGACCTTGTGAAGATGCTGGAGGAAACAGGTACAAGTATCTACTGTATATCCACAGCAAAACGAGTCCTATATCGACATAACCTGAAAGGTCGCTCAGCAAGGAAGAAGCCAATGCTCCAAAATTGCCATAAAAAAGCCAGACTACGGTTTGCAACTGCACATGGGGACAAAGATTGTACTTTTTGGAGAAATGTCCTCAGGTATGATGAAAAAAAAAATATAACTATCTGGCCATAATGACCGTCGTTATGTTTGGAGGAAAAAGGGGGAGGCTTTGCAAGCCGAGGAACACCATCCCAACCGTGAAGCACGGGGGTGGCAGCATCATGTTGTGGGGGTTCTTTGCTAAAGGAGGGACTGGTGCACTTCACAAAATAGATGGCATCATGAGGCAGGACAATTATGTTAATATATTGAAGCAACATCTCAAGACATCAGTCAGGAAGTTAAAGCTTGGTCGCAAAAGGGTCTTCCAAATGGACAATGACCCCAAGCATACTTCTAAAGTTGTGGCAAAATGGCTTAAGGACAACAAAGTCAAGGTATTGGAGTGGCCTTCACAAAGCCCTGACCTCAATCCTATAGAACATTTGTGTCCAGAACTGAAAAAGTGTGCGCAAGCATGGAGGCCTACAAACCTGACTCAGTTACACCAGCTCTGTCAGGAGGAATGGGCCAAAATTCACCCAACTTATTGTGGGAAACTCGTGGAAGGCTACCCGAAACATTTGACCCAAGTTAAACAATTTAAAGGCAATGCTACCAAATACTAATTGAGTGTATGTACACGACTGACCCATTGGAATGTGATGAAAGAAATAAAAGCTGAAATAAATCATTCTCTCCATTATTATTCTGTATTTTAACATTCTTAAAATAAAGTGGTGATCCTAACTGACCTAAGACTGGGAATCTTTACAAGAATGAAATGTCAGGAATTCTGAAAAACTGAGTTGAAATGTATTTGGCTAAGGTGTATGTAAACTTCCAACTTCAACTGTACGTGAATTCCCTGACTTGCTCAGTCTATACATGCAATGTAGGCTAAACACCTTCTAGGAAAGAACCAGGAGCCAAACAGGCTGCTTTAGGTCTCCTCGTCCCATGGGCAGAGCTTTCTATGGGGGACGTAGTAGTCGAAGCGGTAGCCCTTGCTGCAGCTCCTGATGCCACACTTATAGGGGTTGGCCCTTCCAGCTACGTCCAACCGGCTGTGGCAGTATTTGAGCAGGCAGGGGAGCCACTCCAGACGCAAGGCAATAACTGCAGACACAGGGCTGTCACAGATCCAGAGTGGAGGGGCATCGCTGCAGACCAGGGGCGTCTGCTGTTTGGGGCAGGGGTAGGGGCTCAAATTCAATGGCCTCCTTATGCAACACAATGGAAATGAAAGCTATGATATATAGAATTAAGAGGTTCCTTTCTTTAAACACCCAAACACTTATAGAGCATTTGAATGGAAGCCAAATTTACCTTTATCCAGCCAATGCTTGGTGTCGACTGTCTGGGTATAAAACCCCTCGTGTGCCTCCTTACACACATTGTGGATGAGTGTGTTGAGGTGCCCTGCACGACTCATGTTCACCACCATGTCCATGTGGAGGTGTTCCACCCCACACCTCTCCTCTGCCCTGCGGACCAAGTTGGGGTTCCTCTGTAGAATCCCAACACAGAACAGCTCCATATTATAAAGAAGGACTAGTAGTGCTAGTGTAATACATTGACCAATGGAAGTAAGCTCCACAACCTTTATGTTAGGGTTCAAACAGATTGGTGGTAAATGTAAAAAAGAAAGAAAGAAAAATGTACAATTCAGATAACATTGTGCAGTAAGGAACATTTGAATGGCCTACTACAATTACATTTTTACATGATGGATTGGTAGTCCTCGATGAAGAAACATGCTCAACGAAGATACTTTATTGAAAGTCCAGGATGAGGCTTAATCTGTGTCAGGGAAACTAGCGCAACAGATGTCGGATCTTAATTTGACCCCTTTCGTCGCAGGAGGAAAATAGTCCTGCAGCAGGAGGATTTGAATATATATGAAGAAATATTTAGATTCGGTGCCGAGGGGCAACTGGAAGCGGTGTTTGTATACAATGCACATGTAGCCGATGTGAAATGGCTAGCTAGTTAGCGGTGGTGCGCGCTAGTGGCGTTTCAATCGGTGACGTCACTTGCTCTGAGACCTTGAAGTAGCGGTTCCCCTTGCTCTGCAAGGGCCGCGGCTTTTGTGGAGCGATGGGTAACGATGCTTCGAGGGTGACTATTGATGTGTGCAGAGCGTCCCTGTTTCGCGCCCAGGTCAGGGCGAGGGGACGGGCGTAAAGTCTATACGGTTACATTGATGCTGTTGACCCGGATCACTGCGGAAAGAGGAGGAGGTCAAAAGGGGGGTGAGTGTAGCCGATGTGAAATGGCTAGCTAGTTAGCGGTGGTGCGCGCTAGTGGCGTTTCAATCGGTGACGTCGCTTGCTCTGAGACCTTAAAGTAGTGGTTCCCCTTGCTCTGCAAACCAAGGACGCTCTGCACACGTGTGGAGCGATGGGTAACGATGCTTCGAGGGTGACTGTTGATGTGTGCAGAGCGTCCCTGGTTCGCGCCCAGGTCGGGGTGAGGGGACGGATTAAAGTTATACTGTTACACACACCGTACCTACTTTATACCTTATGAAGGCTATAGCACGTCTCGTATTAATTCTTTTCTGGATTATTATTCATTTACATATTTGTATTTTTCATTCTGGATTTTTTTTTTTTTATCAATTGTTTTATGATTTGTTGAAGGCAAGCACTAGGCAAAATAAATGATTGGTTTCATCAGTGCCTATGTGGTCCAGTGTTTGCAGCCACTGACCCCGCCACACATATGTCAGAGTCGTCATGAGTTTGAATCCGGCCCACTGCACTTTGACTCATGGATGTCTATTTGCGACACATTCATTCCACATGGTTACACGGCTAATTCCATGTGGTTACAAGGTTAAAACCGAAACAACTCAAAGTTTAGGTGTTAATTCCGATTGGTTAAGGTTAGGGCTATGGTTTGAGGAAAATAATTAAAACGACTTGCCTATGCATCATCAGTATTCTTCCTAGTGTTCTCAGTGCTTGTCTAAGCAGCACACTGCGGCTCCACAAGTTAGTTGCATTTATTTCAATGTTTTCAAGAAGTAAAATGAATAGTCTGAACATTTACACATGAAAGAAAAGTATCTGAGCTCAACGAGATTGTCTATGGATAGGCTCAAATGCATAAACATCTTGACAGCTTTAAGAAATGAAATATTAAAGACACATTATACAAGCTTTCAATCCACACCAAAGACCAGAACTATATTGACAAATTATACATAGCCTAACTATAAAACGTGAACATTGTTTAACAAGGCAACTCTATGGCAATTACCTGACACTTTGTATGAATGGAAACTAACATTGGTGTAGCCTACTGTTATTATTTTATTAGTTTCCTATGTATGTTATTCAAAAGTGTCTAGTATGGTCATTTCTTTTCAAGATATTTGAAATGTGTAACTAAATCAAGTCAATCGGGGGGATTGAGTTATTTGTGCCAGAAGGGCGTGGGCCAGAATCGAATCAACGGCGATACGGAAGGCCTATATGTGTGCTCTGAAGGCAGCGGCCCTAACCGCTAGACCACAATTGAACAAAATGTTAGGATACACTGGACACTTACATGTCATAGCCTAGTGTTGCCAATATCAATCTTGTGTTATTAAGCTATATAAAACAACAGTTGTTGATGTGTATGGCTGCATTTCAGATACATTTTTGTACATTTGAATGTTGCAGTAATAGGACTTAGGCCTAGCGTTTGAGCAATCGAGAGAGACAATTATTTGCACTGATCCCAAAGACTCACGAGGTGCATTCAAATTTCCTGATGCAGCAGGGAAATTGTCTGCGACAAAAGAAGGATCAAGTTAAGATCTGACATCTGTATAACACGTTATTGTGACACAATGTCCATTGGTACTGTTCCTCCACATCCAAAACCTGTCCCTTGTTACCTCCTATACCCTATATGGGAATGGTGGCCCAGATTATGAGGGAAGGTGGTGGTTTGTTACAGCAGCTCACCTGTCTGAGGCGGGCCATGGACTCAGTGGGGGTGATCTGGTGGTGATTGAGCCGTGAGATGAAGCACCGGAAGTAGCGGGCTGGAGAGACGCACTGGAGGCCTGGTGCGTGGAGCCGGCACAGGTGGCACCGGACTGGTGACACGCACTTCAGGGAGAGTGCGGGGAGCTGGCACAGGACATACCGGACTGGGGAGGCGCACTGGAGAACTGGTGCATGGAGCCGGCACAGGTGGCACCGGACTGGTGACACGCACTTCAGGGCTAGTGCGGGGAGCTGGCACAGAACGTACCGGACTGGGGAGGCGCACTGGAGGCCAGGTGCGTGGAGCCGGCACAGGTGACACTGGACTGGTAACACGCACTTCAGGAAGGGTGCGGAGAGCTGGCACAGAAATGCTTACTTACAGGCTCTAATCAATAGTGCAAAAAAAGGTATTAGGTGAACAATAGGTAAGTAAAGAAATAAATCCACAGTAAAAAGACAGGCTATATACAGTAGCGAGGCTGTAAAAGTTGCGAGGTTACATACAGACACCGGTTAGTCGGGCTGATTGAGGTAGTATGTACATGTAGATATGGTTAAAGTAACTATGCATATATGATGAAAAGAGAGTAGCAGTAGCGTCAAAGAGGGGTTGGCTGGTGGTGGGTGGTGGGACACAATGCATATAGCCTGGTTAGCCAATGTGCGGGAGCACTGGTTGGTCGGCCCAATTGAGGTAGTATGTACATGAATGTATAGTTAAAGTGACTATTTATATATGATAAACAGAGAGTAGCAGCAGCGTAAAAAGAGGGGTTGGGGGGGCACACAATGCAAATAGTCTTATGGCTTGAGGGTAAAAACTGTGGTCTAGGCCTTTTTGTCCTAGACTTGGCACTCCGGTACCGCTTGCCATGCGGTAGTAGAGAAAACAGTCTATGACTGGGGTGGCTGGGGTCTTTGACATTTTTTAGGGCCTTCCTCTGACACCGCTTGGTGTGAGGTCTTGGATGGCAGGCAGCTTAGCCCCAGTGATGCACTGGGCCGTACGCACTACCCTCTGTAGTGCCTTGCGGTCAGAGGCCGAGCAATTGCCATTCCAGGCAGTGATGCAACCATGCTCTCGATGTTGCAGCTGTAGAACCTTTTGAGGATCTCAGGACCCATGCCAAATCTTTTTAGTTTACTGAGGGGAAATAGGTTTTGTCGTGCCCTCTTCACGACTGTCTTGATGTGTTTGGATTATTCTAGCTTGTTGTTGATGTGGACACCAAGGAACTTGAAGCTCTCAACATGCTCCACTACAGCCCCGTCGATGAGAATGGGGGTGTGCTCGGTCCTCCTTTTCCTGTAGTCCACAATCATCTCCTTAGTCTTGGTTACGTTGAGGGATAGGTTGTTATTCTGGCACCACCCGGCCAGGTCTCTGACCTCCTCCCTAGCGGCTGTCTCGTTGTTGTTGGTGATCAGGCCTACCACTGTTGTGTTGTCTGCAAACTTAATGATGGTGTTGGAGTCATGCCTGGTCATGCAGACGTGGGTGAACAGGGAGTACAGGAGGGGACTGAGCACGCACCCCTGGGGAGCTCCAGTGTTGAGGATCAGCGTGGCAGATATGTTGCTACGTACCCTCACCACCTGGGGGTGGCCCGTCAGGAAGTCCAGGATCCAGTTGCAGAGGGAGGTGTTTAGTCCCAGGACCCTTAGCTTAGTGATGAGCTTTGAGGGTACTATGGTGTTGAACGCTGAGCTGTAGTCAATGAATAGCATTATCACCTAAATGTTCCTTTTGTCCAGGTGGGAAAGGGCAGTGTGGAGTGCAATAGAGATTGCATCATCTGTGGATCTGTTTGGGCGGTATGAAAATGCCCGGATCACACGTCCTGGTAATCCATCGCAGCCTTGTGTATGTTGACCTGTTTAAAGGTCTTACTCACGTCGGCTACGGAGAGTGTGATCACACAGTCGTCCGGAACAGCTGATGCGCTCATGCATGCCTCAGTATTGCGTGCATCGAAGCGAGCATAGAAGTGATTTAGCTCATCTGGTAGGCTTTCGTCCCTGGGCAGCTCGTGGCTGTGCTTCCCTTTGTAGTCTGTAATAGTTTGCAAGCCCTGCCACATAAGATGAATGTCGGAGCCGGTGTAGTATGATTCAATCTAAGCCCTGTATTGATGCTTTGCCTGTTTGATGGTTTGTCGCAGGGCATAGCAGGA